>NC_142811.1:28835028-29132260 GCF_049724085.1 Artemia sp. Qi Xiang Cuo
GGTGTCTTGACTCAAGTCCCCCTGCTCAACTGTGCTATTATCTACATTTAAAAAATCATTTAAATACTCATCAATATTAAACGGTAATTGACTGTCAGGTAAAATGTTATCGTCCCATGTTGAATTGTTGTTGGAGAGCTCCTCTCCTCCAACTGATGATGATGGTGACAAGGAATATGGTACCAATGGTCCAATCTATAAATGAAAAATAGCTTATTTTCAAAGTGTTCAAATCACCCCTACTTTTTTAAAATTTGGATTATTATTATTTAAAACGTGCTTAGTAGTAGTAGTAGTAGCAGTATGCACATAGTAGCATTTGCTTAATTCCCTGTTCCCCCCCCCCCACAACTATCGATAGTCTGAAAGTTCCAAAATATCAAACTTAATATAAGATATTTACAATCTAAAAATTACATAGAAGTTGTAATTTGATTTTGTTCAAAAAACTCCCCCCCCTTTCCAATATTTAATGCCCCCCCCTCCGAGCCGGCCATCCCAGCGCTTCCCGCAGCGCTTTCCCACGGCGCTTCCCCGCGGCGCTTCCCCCGGCACTTCCCCGGCCCGCAGCGCTTCCCGCGGCGCTTCTCGGGCCCATAGCGCTCCCCACCGGTTAGTATAAGATATTTACAATCTAAAACGCATGGCATAGTAGGTTTTGATTTTGTTCAAACAATCCCTCCAAATAAAATTTCATATTAATATCCCATATCTGCTTTGGAAAAAAAAACATGATTTGAAATGGATAGCCATTTCCTGTCATGATACACAACTCATTCCGATAGAAAGTTGTTTTTATAATATTTGTAGAGGCAAGGTGAACCATTCGTTAATAAAGCAGTTTATAACGCAAAGGATTTTGCTACTTATTATGAGCGGGATATAGTGCATTTTTTGGCTTCACTAATCTAATTTAGCAGGGTGAATGCATGCACTTGACATGATTCAAAATGGAGAACATTATATGTTCTTTGGGGAGAAAAAGTCTTTTAATATATCTGAGATACACTTTTACTGTGTTCAAAAATGGCGAAAAGAACAGCACTAAAACAAGTTGGAAGAAATAGGTAGATATTTCTATAATTAGAGATAAAAATGCTTATATATGCAAATTCCGTCTGGGCTTGGGTGTCGGGAGGATCTGACATATCATGCTGGAGGGTAACCTCCTGACCTAGCGTTGATGGGGCAGCTATTAGAGGTCCAAGGAGAGCGGATGGGCAAGCGATGTCACATTCCAGCGCAGATTGGGCTGCGGCTTGGGTAGGCAACACTTGTTTAGGAGGCTTCGGCCAGCGATCATATTGTATGACTGTCGCCTTCGCAGGGGCCGCATTATTTCCCCTTGCTCTCTTACTGGGTGGCGGCGGGCATTCTTCACAATTTGCCTTAAAAAAGAAGAGAAAAAAATTAGTATCAAAATAATTTCCCCCTTTTTTAAAGAAGGAAAATTAGTATCCCCACCCATATTAACCATAATTTTGTCTAGAACGCATTTATCACTAAGAAAGCCCCCCTACGCCAGCATTTTCAGTAAAGCAAAAAGTAAAATATACTAAACTCAGAAATCAAATGCTATTTTAATTAATTAAAAAAGCTTATTCATAGACATCCCAACCTAACCTTACTTTTCATGCAAATCTTTGTTTTCATTTTACAATAATGGCGATAGGATTGAGGCATGTCCCCTCCCCCTTTCACCAATGTCCTAAATATATTGTTAGTAATTATTTTTGGAAATAATCCCGTTTCACTCCTCCAAAAATACAGGTTACGAATCCACAAGCTTAATAAACAGCAATCTCTTTTTGCTTAAAACCGTTTTAATTTGATGGAAAAACAAACCATTTTGATCTAAGAAACCTTTTACAGGAAGTGCTTTAAAAAGGGTGACAACTAATTTTAACCTCGCGCTAGAGAGCCTTATGTCAAAACCAGAGCGGCTTAATAACAACAGAGCGACAGATGTCAGTTAAAGAAAAGATTACAATACAGAAAAGCCAAAATTTATCGAAAAAGAGACTTATTTCTATTACGAGAATTATCGTTGTAAAACTGTGGGGGATGGGTTAGGTTTATGTGGTAAAAAGAACATATTTTATTTTTTCTAGTGAGTATAAAGATAGCATGGTGGTGTTTTGTATTGTGGGGGAGGGGGGACTTAGATATACTGGAGGGTGACCAAAGAAAATAATTTTATTTTGAAAATAAAAATGAAAATGTACTCACATTGCTAATTGTGGCTGCCAAGGCTTCAAGCTCATCAAAAATTTCAACTGTTCTATCCATTGTCAGGTTACTTCAATTTCTGATAATTTAATAACAATGCATGTTCGTTATATACAAAATCTCAAAGGTGAATTGTTATGTAACGAGGAAAATCATATGTAAGCTAGCCTGTGATTGGCTGAGAAAGGAGGTGTATCCGACTCACTGATTGGGTGAAAAGGAAGCATGTACTTCCGGTTTCCTATTCCTGGATACCTTGACATTCATCCCTAGCGTGCACTTGACCAAAACAACAACAACGAATAAATCCCTCAGGCCTAAAGATTAAAGATTATATATATATATGTATATATATATATATATATATATATATATATATATATATATATATATATATATATATATATATATATATATATATATATATATATATATATATATATATATATATATATATATATATATATATATATATATATATATATATATATATATATATATATATATATATATATATATATATATATATATATATATATATATATATATATATAAATATATAAATATATATATATAATATATATATATATATATATATATATATATATATATATATATATATATATATATATATATATATATATATATATATATATATATATATATATATATATATATATAGCCCTTCTCGTCGTGGGAACCCTGCCTCTATACAGTTTTATTCAGAAGGCTGCTGCTGACCTCGAGAACTGTGGCTATAAGACTCAGACTAATTGGTGACAATTATTTTTTGGCTCATATCCAGGCCCCCTAACACCGTTTCTCCCTCCGAAACAAATAGGCTATTAAGTCCTATTAGTCCAGGCGAAGGTTTCTTGAAAGTTTTAAGTCAAATGAAATAAAAGTTGTTTGGACTATTTCTTAGGCCTTTATTGAGGCCCTTACCTCAGCTAAAACCAGATTTCAGTCATTTTTCTGGCCAACTTTTTGTGATCTATTTTTTCTTTTCAATTTCTTTTGTGTATTGGGGTTCTCAAGTCCCAAGGACCTACGCATGGAAGTTTCAAGCTAATCTGGAAAAGGTTTGGCCTCTTTTGAAACCTGATTTTTCAGGAAGAGGGGTGAGGACACTGCTCAAGCAACTCAAAATAATTTTTTTTGTACGTTGGGGTGTCGTTCGGCAAGGAACTGCCATTTTTGAACTTCCCAACTAAGACAATTATTTTGGGTTCATTTTTAACCCTGTTGATGGGGCAAACAACGCTTTATTTTTCTAGTTTGCGTTCTGTATTGGAGTATCTTTATCTCAAAGACTCGAGGTTACAAGTTTCAAGTCACTCGATTAAAAAGTTTTTTGGCCATTTTTTGGCGCCCATTCTTGGGAGGTCTGTGCCCAAAATAATTTCTTTGTAATAAATTCCTCAAAGACTGATTGCTATAATTTTTAAGCCAATTTTAGACAAAGAAGTGTTTTGGCCAATTTATGGGGCCCCAAAATCCCCCACCCTCCCCAAAAAAGATTTGTTTCTCTTGGCCCAGAGAATAGGCACTAACAATTCTGAACCAATCCAACACGAAAGATTAGACATGCCTTCCCTTTTCCACTATAAAAGCTATCTGTAAACAATTGGCAATTTGTATTATCTACCGCCCTTTCCCCAGGAGCCATATCATCCTTGGAGCCATATTTATTGAAGCCTATGACTATTCTGAGCGAAATGACGGTTGTATCAACATTTTTATCTAATTAAAGGTGTGCTGGATAGCAAAAAAATGCACTCGAGGAGGAATTATTGCCCTCTAATCACTTTCAAACCTTAGAAAGGGTATTAGAAATATCAGTTTTCAAACGATTTTGTCCTCTCCCTATATTTTGGGGCCCCAAATCAGGAAACCAGAACAATCAGGCACGTGAGCAGTAGGAAGGTGGGCTTGGCCCCCCGAAACCCTAATGTTTTTGAAATTCTTGACACTGCATCTTCAGATTCAGTGTTCAAACCTTCAAGGTTCAAACCCAGTAAATATTTTCTCTGGATACAGCCTTGGATGGGAGGGGGGCTTTCATTTCCAATCATATTCATCCTGTCAAAGAGGCACTAAAACTTTTGATTTCAAATCGAATGACCCCTCCCCCTTATGTGTTCTTATTCTCACCCTTCCAGACAAGGTGGCCGAGGAAAAATATTCTTTGGTCCTTAATGATCCTATGTTGGGTCCCGTTTCAGGAGAACCAACATTTTTTCTATTGTCATTTTTTGCGCCCCATTTTTTTTAGGGGGAACGGTCTTGGCTGCTTGTTTTGATCACCATGCTGCTTTTGGCCCAAGAACATACGGTTATAAATTTCAAACTGATCGGGGACAAAAGTTTTTGGGTTTTTTTCCAGGTACCCAGTCCCCCTTCTCTCCGCAACGAAATGTATCTGCCTTTTGACTTAAAGAACTATCCCTGAAAGTTTTGAGCTAATCGCACACCCAACATCAAAAAGCCCTCCCGCCTTTTTTTCCGACTTTTTGGACTTTTTGACTTTAAAAAGAATGGTTTATGAAAATTTGATCTTTTGTCTTGGGAGGCTACGGGGCTCGATAGCAATGGAGGGCATGCATGGGGTGACTGGCTGCCCTTCAATCACTTTTGACTCTTAAAAATGGCATTAAAACTTTCAATTTCCATTAAAAAAGACCCTCCAAACTCTCTCCTGCCATCCCTTCTACACGATGAACCCTAGCAAAAAAAGGGAATGAAGTACATTGAAAGTATTTGGATATTTACTTAGGCAACGCTAAAGCGAGGCCTCCGGTTTTCTTATCAAATTTTCATTTACCTGAGTTAATTGCTTGTCCCATACATTGGAATTTTATGGTAATATTTGTGGTGGTGTCATGGTAATACTAACTAAAAAATACAAGTTTTTTTCAAATGAAATTAAAGACCGACGCTGGAATTTAAAATCAACAAAGATTGCTTAGTGTATGAGGGTGGCTGCCCCCTCCTAAACCTTCCTCTCTTAACGACAAAATATGACCTTCTGTCCGGATTCTTTAAGAACAACTGTTCAAACACGAGGGCTGTTGAAATGGAATACGAAGTATTTGTAAAGCATTATAAAACTTTAGCGTAAAGAGTGGGTTTCTTCGAGGAGTATCTCTAAACTTGATGAATTTTGTATATTTCAAAGCATCTTAAAAAGCTAATTCTATTGAGGCAGGCTATATATTATTATCAATTTTTTTATAGGCTAGCTGTGGTTACTACGAGGCACAATCGATCCTTACTTACAGTTTGTTACCACGAACAGAATGAGCGTGGGGGACCAGGGAAGATTATCCCCCCCCCTTTCACCTAGATTTAAAAAATAACTTATTTCGTTGTACTTTTATTGAACAATAGTTTAATTGGTATTTTCATTAAGAAAACAGCACGATTGCACCCTATAAATTTTGAAAAACACGCCCCCCATTAAAATATCGTAAACTAACGCCACTGACGTACTGTTCAATACCTTTGAAGAAAGCATAAACAAACATAAGTGTATACAAAAAAAGAAACTAAAGCACTTGCATACCGTTTCTTTTTATGAATATATTTGTTATCAATTTTGTTTTACGTTTTTGTTACTATAAGGCACAATCGCTTCTTCCTTACAGTTCGTAACCACGATTTGAAGTAGCGTGGGGGGGGGAGGCTAGCTACTCTATATAAGTTAAAATTAAATTTCATGGAATGGAGGATGGGTTTTCTCGCAAGCGCTAGCCTTTGGCGGTCTATCATGGTGACAAGCTCTTTGGTAGTAAACACTTTTCCAGTTGAGCATCAACCTCTTCGTTTGTACTAGACTCTCTTGGAAATGAAGTTCTAGGTATAACGATCACCCTCCAAATACTTAAAACATGAAAATTGAGGATTTTTCTTCTAGTCCTGAGGGATGTAGACCTCATGGTCCAGATGACTTTGTCATCTGGTCTAATCATGGTCCATGGTCATGGGCAAGACTTTGACCTAGCGGCAGTCACATTTGAAAAACAATTTTCAAAGTAGATAAAATACAGGTTGCGCAGAGACTTCAGGAAACTGTGGAAATACTGGTGAGAAGAGGATACCATAGGTCTTTGTTGGGCATCTATGTCTAGATAATACTAGATGTTTAATTATGTTTTCAATTTCGAATTCCTTTAGAGTGAAGGACTTAATTGCAAACAAGAAGGGCTTCTACACTAACCTGATGGGAACTTCGACAATCACTGATATCATTTGAATGGAAGGAATTAAGTAAAGCAGCTGTGATTTTCAAATCTGTTGATCCGCTGATCAACTTTGAAGCTCTGAAGATTCCCTGCAGAGTTTCTTTTCGATTCTGCTAGCATCCTACTTAATCCAAGGGTAATCATTCTTATTTGGTTCGGGTTGAGTCGAGGACCCCCTCGGAGACACGCCCTTTTCTAGAGATGCATAAAGTTGTTTACATTATACAAAGGTATTTGGACAAGAAGCAAATGAATGCACAACGCATGGGGTAAGGTAGTTACAGAATAGTGTAAAACATTACAAGTTTGATATATCACCGTTCTTTTTCGTATTGAATTTCTTAAAATGAATAAATTAGTACATATTGAATATTATCAATCATAACTTAGCTCGTTTAAGCAAGTCGACAAAAATAGAAATAGTTCAAAACAAGAAGGCTCTGGCCCAGTAGGTGTTCAAAGCATATTCAAAATCAACTCTTCGATGGAATACAGAGTTTTAAATTTTTTTTTCTTAGAAGTGGGGCTCAGATGTTGCAAAACTGATAAAAAAGTTTCTTAAGCTTTTGCATGGTCCGTTTAAAATAAATGGTTAATACAGACAATGACATTGAAAAGCTTTATTTAAATAAGTTGATTCTTTTCAGGCTTGATAAAATTATGTACAATGACAATATATATTTTTGCACAGGGCCGTATACAGGATTTTTTCGGGGGAGGGGGAGAGTTAAAACAAACTTTAAAAAACACATCAAAAATTTGTTTCTATTCATTTATGTTACGGTTTTACGGGTCGGACAAGCATTTCAGGGAGGGGTGGGCCGAACTCCCTACCCCTCTCCCCTGGACGCGGCCTTATTTGTGCATAATCCATTGTTATGTGTCTTAGTTATCTCTTGTGTCGTAATTTCGCTTAAACTAATCTGAATTTTAGAGAAGAGTCTATTTCCCAGCAGTGACAAATGGGTTAAAAGCCGTGGTGTCAATTAGGGGAGAGGGCGAGAGACATGTGCCCCCTAAATTTTGAAAAAAATGCATTTTAATTCCCTCCCCCAATGCTTGTGAATTGACACCACTAGTCGAAAGCATTCTTACCCTGAAAAATACAAAATATCCTTAATTTAGAGTTTCTGAACAAGCATGTTCAAATATAGTTTTGAGTGTGCCTACAGAACCCCCTGTTATAAACACTTTTTCCTATTTTGGAGATTCATTAAACTAAGTTTTGGTGTAATTCAAATAAAAATTTTGGAAGAATGAAAATAATTCGAAAAGCTTTTTATGAAAAATTAAAAAAAAGCAATAGTAGCACACTCGCTCTGCAAAGGGAACAAATGTATTCATACTTATGCGTTGTGATTATGAATTATCCAATTATGCCACAGGAACAGCCCGGTGCACAAATAGCAGGGGAGTCGTTTGGGGGGGGGCAGTTGCCCTCTAATAATGTGGAGAAAAAAATATTATATATCCCATGCCCCTTGACTATCCGGATATAGACCCATCTTGCCCCCCCCAATAAAATGCTGGAGATTCGCCCATGACTAATGGTATTTCTCGTAAGTAGGTGACAGCAACATGAACATATGAAGTTACTACTACTACTAACAGCTTGCTGCAGCACTAAGCCATATGAGAACACAGCCCGCAAAAAGTGTCCTAGCCACCTCAATACTTCTCTCATTATAACCCTAGAAAGCGGGGTAGAGCCATATTTTTCTTGCAGCTTGCTTTTAGAAATATGGCTAGTCAAACGGGTACCCAAAATAATCCGTAGATAGTTCCTTTGAAAAACATCTAAAAAATCCTCGTCCATCTTCCCTAGTGCCCAAGTTTCAGAGCCATACTTGACCATTGTCATCATTGTAGCTTCCAATATTCTAATCTTGGTTCGCAGTATGATCTTTCTATTCTTCCAAACTCGATTCAACTGTGAAAAACACCCTGGGCCTGACTATCCTACTTTTGACATATTCTAATTCTACTTATTATATTTATACTTATTATAATATTACCCGGGTAAGTGAAGCTATCTACTTGATCAATCTTATCGTTACCCAATATCACCTCTTCACCTTCATTTAATCCTGGTCTGTTATTGCATTGTATTTTATCTAACAATTTTCAAAGTTCTTTCTTGCCTGGAAACACAGACTTGTACTAACTTAATATAGTAAACATTTGTCAAGCATTGCGTAAGAATCTCCGAGTTTTTCATATTCAAAGAAGAAGAAGAGGCAGAATTGAATAAATCAGTAAATGAAGACATTAGTCATTTATTTTAAAAGCAAGCTAGATATATATAGACAATTTAAGGTAAAATAGTTTACATACAATTAGTTATATTAAAAGGTTATTAGGCTACCAAGGGCGAATCTCCAGGATTTTTATTGGGGGGAGGGGGGGGGAGAGGAGTCCATAACTGGATAGTCAAAAAGCAAGGGATGTATAATATTTTTTCTCCACATTATTAGGGGGAGGGGAACTGCCCCCCTTGCCACCCCCAAACGACGCCCCTGGTTATTACTATCACTAATGATAAATAAATGAGCCTAACCTTAGGTTGCAAATTAAGATAGTATTTAGGACAATAGCCTAATGGAGAAAGGCACTATATATAGAAAAGAAAAAAAAATAGTGGCATCAATGCACGAAAACGACGGGGAGGAAAGAAAAAATATGGGGGGGGGGTGTATGACAATTTTTTTTAGTGAATTACACAAAAGAAATCAATGAAAATAACAAAAATGGCATTTTTCGAAATCTAACCAGGACAGGAGATGGGGAGAGCCTAGGGGGAGAAAATGCCTCTTCCCCTCCGCCCATTACCTCCCAATGTGTGCCACTGAGAAAAATAAAATAGTGAATCAACTTAGAGCCGAAAGTAAAGGCGAAGCTGCAGAGTAAATGAGCTTACGGACTATTCCAAAACTAAATTATGAGTTTGTATTTGTTTGTTGTTGTTTTTTTTAGATCAGTTCTAGCTTCAATTTAGTTATGCCTTTGATTGATTTAAATAAAAAACAAGTATTTTCAACTGAAAGTAAGGAGCAACATTAAAACTTGAAACGAACAAAAGTTATTACGGATATGAGGGTTTATATTTACGGATACGGATATATAGGCTTTCAGGAGTCGTTCTTAAAGAATTAAGACAGAATTCAAACTTTAGCGTAAAGAGCGAGGTGTTTTGGAGGAGTAACCCCCCTCATATACGTAACCATTTCTGTTCGTTTTTAAGTTTTAATGTTGCTCCTTACTTTCAGCTGGAAAAACTTGTTTTTTTTATTTAATTTCTGATTGTTGTTTAAATAATTCCAGGAAATCTGGCTACTCCTCCACGGAAAACTCCTTCCTCCGCAAGGATTTATTCTCTAGACAATTAAATCGGGATAAACATTTACCACGGGCGATTACTCTTAACATCTCCACGCGTAAAATTGAGTTGGCAATGAAAAAGCAAGACATAAGAAGAATTTCGTATAGGAAACTTCCTTCCCCATGGAAAATTATCACCGTGGAAAATACAACCAGTGAAAAATTCCCCTCCCCCACCCCGAAAAATGTATGCATAATTCCCAATAACAAATACTATATGTAAACAATGGGCAAATTTTATAACTTAAAGACCTTTCCCCAGGGGCTGTGGGAGGGTCATGATATCCCAAAAATTATAGTTATTCGTCCTTTCAACTGAGTTGAACAAAATGGCTATATTAAAATTTTGATCGGACAATTCTGAGAAAAAATTGGGGCGTGAGATGGGGCCTAGTTGCCCTCCAACTTTTTGGTCACTTAAAAAGGGCACTAGAACTTTTAACTTACGTTCAACTGATACCTCTCACAATATTCTATAATCACTGGGTCGATACAGTCACCCATGGGAAAAACAAACAAACAAACAAATAAACACGCATCCGTGATCTTTCTTCTGGAAAAATTACAAAATTCCACATTTTTTCAGACAGGCAGTTGAAACCTCTACAGTAAGGTTTTCTGATAAGCTGAATCTGATGGTGTGATTTTCATTAACATTATATGACTTTTAGGGGATGATTCCTCATTTTTTAAAATCAGGTAAATGTTCTCAGGCTCGTAACCTTTGATTGGTAGGATCAAACTTAGAGAAACTTATATATTTAAAATCAGCATAAAACTGCAATTCTTTTGATATATCTATTGGTATCAAAATTCTGCTTTTTAGAGTTTCAGTTACTATTGAGCCGGGTCGCTCCTTACTTACAGTTCGTTGTCCAGAACTGTTTAACAGGGAAAAAAAAAAAGGTGGTGAATTTCTTTGTGTCTTTGTTCCACTTTTATTTTAATATTTCTGGTAGTTTTCTGGTGTTTTAACCAGTTACAAGTTCTTGATTTCTTCCTTTAAAATTAGATAAAAAAAGAAGTTTTTTCAACTGAAAGTAAGAAGCAACATTAAAACTTAAAACGAACAGAAATTATTACGTATACGAGGGGTTCTCCCCTCCTCATTACCCCACTCTTTACGCGTTAAGTTTGAATATTGTTCCAATTATTTAAGAATGGCCCCCTGAATCACAAAGGGTTTAATTAGAATAAATAGCTCTTTTGAAAGCACTAAAACAAACTTTGGCGTAAAGAGCGAGGTATTGAAGAGGGGGAGAATCCCCTCATATACGTAATAATTTCAGTTCATTTTAAGTTTTAATGTTGCTCCTTACTTTCAGTTGAAAATGCTTGTTTTTTTATTTAATATCTGATCGTTTTTTAAATAATGCTGGGAAATCCAGCACCCCCTTCATGGAAAATTAGCTTTCCCCATGAAATATCTCTCCATGGATAAATCGTACAACGTAAACTTCTCCCCCTGAACCTCCCCCCCCCAACATAAAAATCCCCCCTAAAAACGTCTGTATACTTCCCAATAACCAATAAGATATGCAAACAATGGGCCGAGTTCACAACATGCAACTCTTTTCCCGGAGACTGTGGGGGATATTCCTCAAAGACATAGTTATTGAATTTTTTTACTATGCTGAACAAAATGTCTATCTCAAAATTTTGATCGGGTGACTTTGGGATAAAATGAGCGTGGGAGGGGGTCTAGTTGCCCTCCAATTTTTTTCGCTCACTTAAAAGGGGCAATAGGACTTTTAATTTTAGTTTGATTGAACCCTCTCGTAATATTCTAGGACCACTGGATCGATACGATCACCCCTGGGAAGAGAGAGAGAGAGAGAAAAAAAAAAAATAAACACGCATCCGTGATCTTTCTTCTGGCAAAAACACAAAATATTCCACATTTTTGCAGATAGGAGCTTGGAACCTCTACTGTAGGGTTCTCGGAAACCCTGGATCTGACGTTGTGATTTTCATTATGATTTTATGACTTTTAGGGATTGTTTCCCCCTTTTTTTCTAAAATAAAACAACTCTTCTCAGGCTCGTAACTTTTGATGGGTAAGACTAAACTTGATGAAACTTATATATTTGAAATCAGCACAAAAATTTAATTTTTTTGATGCATCTACTGGTATTAAAATTCCGTTTTTTAGAGGTTCGGTTACTATCGAGCCGGATCGCTCCTTACTTACAGTTCGTTATCACGAACCGTTTGATTCAGCATTGTTCTTTGTATCTTATGGTTTTCTATTTGGTTAAGGATTATTATTTTAAAATATGAACAATGATGGTGAGGGTATGATAAAACCTCATATAAGGTAATGTTTTACTTGGGGAAAGAGATGTAATTGTTCTTAGTAAGGATCAGTGTGTCCCCCATGTATTATGTCTTTCTGGCCTGATGGTACTGAGCTAACGACCATAAAAAAAATAAGGATAAGGCTCAGTCAATTATTTTCTTGAAGGAACTAAAGAGCTATTTTTAACTTACAACGAACACAAAATAGCTTCCATAGGATACCAATCTTAAAACGAATGGAAATCGCAATGAATGAAGAAATAAAACAGAAAAACAGGAATTACTTCGAATGAGTGTGGTGTTACTCCCCTTTTACATAAAGATGTATAGATTGTTATTTCTGCTTTGGGCAGAACAAAATATTTCTTGATCCTTTATATTTTTTTGTCTAAGTAAAAAAAAAGAAGCTAGCTAGCAGAAAAATTAACGGATATTTTTTTTTAATATAAATTATCGGTATTTATGTATTAGGTGGTACCCACGCGATTTATTGTGCTAAAGGAAACTAGTCAAACGGGTATCTGTCAATAGAGAAATGGATGGCAAAGTATCCTTGCGTTTACAGTATTAAACTGTTGTTTTTTGGGGTTTAGGGGGAAGGGAAAGGTACCTAGGTTAGGTTAGGCTATGCATTTAATATATGCTATTCTTTAGCCCCCCCCCGCCTAATGTGCACATAGATAGCCCAAATCTGTTTCTAAACTATTACGTTTTCATCATATTTTGTTTTATTTCATTAGAATTAACCAAACTTGGCTTCTCGCGTGGGTACCAGCTAATACATAAGCACCAAATTATCTTATGAAAAGCAATCATTTTATTGTATAAATACGGATGTCATTTTTATCAACATTTTCTTTCTTTTCAGCATGTTCCTTTTGAATAGAACTTATCTTAACAGCTTAACAACATTTCCAGAAGCATCGATTGTTAATATTCGAAGTCACCTATGATATTTCTTAATTAATAAGAAGGTCGAGCTTAAAACGAACAGAACTGTCCATTAATAAGAGTAAGGTTGCACCATACCTGAAAACCCTCCTAAGGATAATTTTTCATTTCTAATTTAAATGGACATAAAAAAAAACAGTTCAAAAACAATGATGATGTTTCAATGAAGAAATTATTGATCAAAAACATTCTTCACATCTAATTTGGCTTTACTATTTTAAAAGTGAACATGTTCTGTCAGGTTTACTTCAAGTGGCTTGGTGCTATAGTAATTTGTTGTAAGATGGTACTCTTCTATTAAAAAGACTCTTTTATATAGTGCTAGTTCCTTTATAATGAAATGAAACAAAATAGGATGAATATATAATAGTTTAGAAACACATTTGGGCTATATTTTTGCACATTTGGGGGTGGTGGGGGGCAAAGCACACCATATATTGAATACATGACCTAACCTAGGTACCTCCCCCCTCCTTAAGCCCCAAAAAACCGCAATTTAAATACAGTTCTTGCCTTTGTTTGTATCCCAGAAGGCATTGTAAACCTGTTTACATCCCTCGTCTCAGTCTGTTTCGTAACTGGTATGCATTGTCGTAGATAAAAGAGTCCGCTTAATAGAAGCGTACCGAAGAAATTATTATTCTTGTCACCATTCTTCTCCCTATTCCTTCCAAATGTACTAAGACACTAAATGGACAGTGGCGCCAATTAGGTGGGGGGGGGGGGGCTCCTAGATTTGGAAAAAATACTTTTTTAGGGTGGGATGTTGAAAATGTATTCCCCCCTCTGAAATTGAAGCCGTTGTGAATGGCTATTAGAGTTTGAATTCCTGGCAATGTACTTAGTTTTCACTATAAACGTAATGACAGTCAATCCCTATGGTGAGTTTTAGGGAGAGGCCAAGCTATTTATGTTAATTTTTGGTTGTTTTTAGTTTGACTTAAATGTTCATTGGAATTTCTGTTTGTCTTAGCCTCTTAGCTGTAATTTTTTGTTTCATGGTAATATTGCATAACGTGATTACTGCTCTTAATTATCTAAAGACTGAAAACACTCGCATTTTCCTGCATGTAGAAGTCTTCAAGGACTTGCAGACATTCCATAGTCATTCCATGTTTTTTTTTTTAGTTTGACTTAAATGTTCATTGGAATTTCTGTTTGTCTTAGGCAGGGGCGAATCTCCAGCGCTTATATTGGGGGGAAGAGGGTTCCATATCTGGATAGTCAAAGGGCATGGGATGTAAATATTTTTCTCTCCACATTATTGGGGGAATGGGCAACTGCCCCCCCCCCAAACGCCGCCCCTGGTCTTAGGTTTAATTTCTTTTTTCATGGTAATATCTGTTCGTATTAAATTTGATAATTTATTAGTAAAACAGGCTTAGAGAGCCGTTCCGGTAAGGATATCGAAAATTAAATTGTCAAGTTATTCTATAGACCTACTTTTTGTGGAAGACGCTAAGAATATAATTCGCTGGCAAAAAGAGCAGTTTATGGGCACGCACCTCCACCCACAAAATCAAGCAACTATATTTTTGCAAATGCTATTATTTATTATAATTGATAAAACCTAGTCTATTTGGTAAATTTTTACCAAATCCTATTATCGACTTACGAAAAAGTAAACATACCACTTGATGCCCTTTTTTATCCTTTTTCCAAATATAGTAATCTTATTTGTCGGAAATGAATTTCACCCCCACCCCCATTTATACCAATTCGGGGTATATATTTACACATTAGGGGGGTGGGGGTAAATTTTATTTCTGATATAAATGAGAGGTAAGATTGGAATTCTCCCCCCCCCCCCAACCCCCTAATGTTGAAATATTATACCCTGAATTCGTATATATAGGGGTGGGGGCTAAAATTCATTTCCGACAAAAATGATTATTATATTTGGAAATAGCATAAAAAAAGCTTCAAGTGGTATATTCACTTTATTCGTAAGTCAATAATATGATTTGGTAAAAATTTACCGCCTATTTAACTTTTGTTATTCCGATGTTAGTATTTTTCCCCCATAAAACCCTTTTTCCAATTCTCAGCCAATGTGTTGTTTTACCTGCTATTACTGCAAATGCCAAATAAAGATCTTTTTTTCTCCAAGTGTAATCTCTTGAGGCTCTTTACCTCCCTTGGACTGCATCATTGCACCCTGGGTTGACAAAGTTGACACTTACAGAGCTCTTATCACCTAATCAATCTATATCATTTTCTTTCTTTGGGGATACGAATGGATTCCCTGCCTTATAAACCGCTGGGATACTTTGTAATGTTGTTTGGGCCTCTGCTGAGCCTTCCCGAACCACTTAAAGAACCGCTAGGAGGGGCTTCAACCGCTGTGACAGCGCGTGTCACCTCCCTATGTGTTTACGTCCAGCCTCCTCGGAACACATTCTCTATTGGCTGTTTGATCAAGAATCTTCAAGTGGAACTTTTTATCTAGCCAATCAGGCAAAAGTAAGCTTTTGTGTTATTGACAGCAGGAGGACGGAATAGAGGTGGCTAACTGAGAAACCTGCTGAGCTACTATTATTCCTTCGTAGGGCGTCCTAGTGGTAGGATGACTGCTAGTTTAAGTGCAAGCGTGATGAATCCAAGTTTTATAAAGAGGGAAAGTCCTGCATCGGCTACAGCCCTGTTCGTACCAAACCAATTTAGTGCAGTGCCTAATTTCGGATTCCACCATGTTCCTAGTGCTTGTGCAACTGAGCAAAGTAGTGAAATGCTGAACCCTTTTGTGGATAATCATCTGAGATTGAATGATCAAAGTAATTTTCAGGGATATCACCACCCGCACCATGGGCAAATCCAGCAGCACCACCTTGGGTCCTATGCCGCAAGAGATTTTCTTTTTAGGAGAGATATGGGACTTGGAATGGGTCTTGAGGCCCATCACACTCATGCAGCTCAGCACCATCATATGTTTGACCCAAGCCATGCGGCTGCTGCAGCTCACCATGCCATGTTCACCGGATTCGACCATAATACAATGCGTCTCCCCATGGAAATGTACACAAGAGATGCATCAGGCTATGCTGCACAACAGTTTCATCAAATGGGCTCAATGGCCCCTATGGCCCATCCAGCCTCTGCCGGTGCTTTTCTCCGGTACATGAGAACCCCAATAAAGCAAGAATTACACTGCCTATGGGTTGACCCAGAACAACCAAGCCCAAAAAAGACTTGTGGTAAAACATTTGGCTCAATGCATGAAATAGTGACTCATATAACAGTTGAACACGTTGGTGGACCAGAATGTACAAATCACGCGTGCTTTTGGCAAGGGTGTGTGCGGAACGGGCGAGCCTTTAAAGCCAAGTATAAACTTGTAAACCACATACGAGTGCATACAGGTGAAAAACCGTTTCCCTGCCCATTCCCTGGATGTGGAAAAGTGTTTGCTAGATCCGAAAACTTAAAGATACACAAAAGGACACATACAGGTAAGATTTTTGTAGTTTTCAGCGATGTCTATTAGGCTATTTCTTGTGCATTAGATTAACCGTTATCAAATATATATATATATATATATATATATATATATATATATATATA
Source organism: Artemia sp. Qi Xiang Cuo (assembly GCF_049724085.1). NCBI lineage: Eukaryota > Metazoa > Arthropoda > Branchiopoda > Anostraca > Artemiidae > Artemia > Artemia sp. Qi Xiang Cuo. Next base: position 28,851,690 of record NC_142811.1, read on the forward strand.
TATATATATATATATATATATATATATATATATATATATATATATATATATATATATATATATATATATAAATATATATATATATATATATATCAGTTTAGTTAACCTGAAAACTAAACTGATGCTGAGGCCAACTGACTCTAATTTATAATAATTCATTTTATTAATGAGAATTGAGTTTTAAATTCCGTGAATTTGTTCAAGCAAAAACTAGACTATTTTTTCTGATTTAAGAATGCTATCTGAAAGTTGGTTCAGCGACTTGGGAACTGACACTAGATTTCAGTTACTTTTTTGTCTTTTCGGTTTTGAAAGTGACTTTTAATTCCAAGCTCAGTTTTAACGTTATATCATTCGCTGTTGGCTAAAAGTATACCAGTATAGGAAACGTACGTGAAATGGATTAGGCCTACTAGTTAGGCTTATCTGCGTAATCCCGTGTTCTACATTGTGCCTGTTTAAGTTTGGTTGTTCCATAGACCAGCCTTATTTTAGTAAGCTAGGGGATGTACTATATATTAAACAGACGCAAAATGTATTTCTAAATGCCCAGATTGGCAACCACTTACAGTTTTCTTTATCTAATGATTGGCCTACTCCGTCGGTGCGTAAGTCGGAAGTTATATATGAACTCTGATCACCTTGACGTGACTGCATTTGAGATTGGTCAATATCTCAATAATACTTTATTTACAACTTATTATATAACCAGGAGAATTCAAGCATCAAAAATAGAAGAAAATGAATGAAGAAAATAAACATCCCCTGCGATAAAACTGCAAAAGAATCGTTGAAGGGATTACCGTTAGAATACTAATATATTTCTATGACATAAACAGGCTTTTACGCGAAATGGGTGGTTTTTTACCCGTCCTCCCTCAGAAAATTGTATAATTTCTTAAAGTTCCCATAAGAATAATTGTATTGAACAGCCAATAATTCATGTACAAAAACTTAGCGACACAACGATAGTAAAGTTAAACAAAATATATGCAAAATTGAGAGGTAATAAATATATAAAATTTAGCAGAATTAGGGAACATTTTGATATTTGACTTAAAGCTGAATAATAAAAGTATCGACGGTGAATGTATACTTCGGCAACCATGAAGTTAAAACAAAAAATACAACATATATTGGTCCGTCTGTTTTTATGTTTTTGAAGTATGTATCCCCGTCAAAATAGCGTTTTCATAGATACATTGGCATATAGTTAACTGTGTTTAATTCATAAATATGCCTTTAGATATTAGAAAACGTCCTTATCTTTAAAAAGCCTTTTGGACTTTAACAACCGTTTAGTTTCCGTACAGACTACAGTCAAGACCAGGTATGGAAAAAGTTCGGAAGCTGCCAGTAGCGAAATCACAAAAGCTGCTACCATTTGAGCAGCCAAAGTTATGGTTTGACAACCTTTTACTAGCAAAAAGTACTTTTTTTTTATGCAAAAATGATCTATTCAAACAATATCTGCCCACCAATCTAGAAACTATCAACCAGTATTGCAGCTACGCTACCCCACTTTTTGTACAGCTGGTGAAGGCCGTATTCACGAGGGGGGTGGGCTTACGGGGCTTAACCCCCCTTGAAATCTTTCTTCGAATCCTAAAAAATAACAAAAATGTATCTAACTACTTTTGGTGCGTTTTGTAAACTGTTTTTTCGTAAAACCCCTCCCGAGCAAAATACCCCCAACTTTGCTATGCAAAATTGGAACAAGTTTTTAGAATTAACTTGCTTAATATCAATAAAATCTGATTTAAATGAGATAGTTCTTCCGATTAAATCGCGCCTTGTTCAGCGAAAAATGCTCATTGGAGTAATCAGCGGAATCTTAATCTGTCATGGCAGATTGACATGGATATGCTAGTTTAGCTAGCACATAAAGATTAGCTAGCATATTAGGCAGTGAGCATATACGGTACTGTTCTATTAACCGGACTCTTTTAAATAGTGCTAGTTTGGTTAATGCTATTGAAATAAAATAGGATGACTATGTAATAGTTTAGAAACAACTTTGGGCTATATATTTGCACATTAGGGGGGGGGGCAAAGAATAGCATATATTAAATACATAACCTAATTTGACCTAGGTACCTCCCCCCACCCCCCCAAACCCCAAAAAAAAAAAATTTAAATATCGTATACGCAATTAAAACCACGCTATACATTGTATTTCTCTATAGCGGTGTCTTGTATCATCCCGTTGAAAAACGGGTTTTTCAGCCGTCTCGAGTTTGAGATATAAAAAGAGTCCGGTTAATGCACCGGTTAAAGTCCGGTTAATGCACCGGTTAGTGCGGTTAATGCACCGGTAAATGCACCGGTTAGTCCGGTTAAAGAACAGCACCAAATATACCTTTTAGTCACTAAATCAAAGCCCAAACGTATCCCAAATGTAGCGATTTCAGAGTCGAATGTTGATTTGGAATAATTTACTATAATCATGGATATTCTTCTTAATTCATTCATGAATGATATCGTTAAATCATAATTTATTAATGAATTAAGAAGATATTAATCTATGATTATGAAAAATTATCCTGAATTTCTTTTTCTTCCTCATTCTGTTCGTTTTAATAATTAAAAACTCTGTTGATGAATTAGTATGAGTGGTATAAACTACTAAAATGACTATATGACTTTCAGGAATTCCTGAGTAAGATACAGGAAGACAAAATTGTTTTGTAAATTATTTCCGCTAGACTGGAAAGAACAGTTTTTAAATCAGACCGTTTTTTTACGGTAGTATACCTTTGCGAAGTTTTGGCCTATGCTCCTCATGTCATTGCGGAGTTAGATGTTAAGACCACAGACCTTATTCACCCTCCGCTATTTATGTGGAGGTAACACTTCCATATATCCACCCAAATGTTACCCTTTTTAGTTACATAGCTACAAAACATAGCGAATAGCTACAAATTTTAACCTAGACTACGTTCTTTTTCATCTATTACATAACTCAATTAAAAAAAATGATTGAAAGTATTGAACGCTAGAAATCCAGTTGCTAAGTAATAATCATCTGTGTGTATTCTGTGAATGTTTGAATGGTCCGTTCCAGCATGTTTCTTTTTTACGCTTTTCTTCTAGTCTCTATTTTGGTAAGTTGCTATGACAATTAGAGCAAGTAATCGATTTTTTAATTTACTTAGTACATTATCTTAACGATTAAACATCAAAGTTAGTCCTTCTAAATACTTCAAAATGAGGAGAAGGTTTGAAATTATCTTTTAGGGATCCGTGGAACGGCGTTCTTTAATTCAGCTTTCTGTTATCTAAATCCAGTAGTTTATTGATTCGCCTATACTTAAACTACTTAAAGAAGATAATCTTTCTATTTGCATTTACTCATAAAGCTCTTCCTTAAAAGTTGCGTTTAGTTCAAACCAACTATATTAACGCATTCATAGATCTAGCCCGGCAATTATATCTATCTAGCCCGGCAATATATATCTAGCCCGGCAATATTTATCTAGCCCGGCAATATATCTATTTTGTTGCAGTAATCCTGCACTCTTCCTCCTTTCAGATGTCTTGTTTTGTAAATAGAAAGGTTTGATTGCAACTTGTCTATTAAAATTATATGTACAATTGATGTATTTTTCTTTTAATAAGCTGACGGGCTTTATGCTATAACTTGCCCTTTTCAGCCCCTGAAGCTTATTCAGCCGAACTTTGTATGCCCTGGGCTTATCTCAATTACTTTTTTCTTGGAGCAATGGCTCTGGCTCCAAATTTGACATCCCCTTTTTGATTCAGCGCAACCCTTAGTGAATTATTTTTTTACACTAGCAATTCATCACGACAACAGTTTTGGTTAGATCGTTTGAACTTCATTTGTGTTTTTTTTTTCTAATGTTTATTTTTACTTTTAATTATACATTTATTCCTTAAAAAACTTCCTACTCATGTGTTGCTTTAGCCTTATAACTGTGAAACAGAAATAATATTTAAGGACATTTAGTTAGAAGAATGCTGTTCAACACCTAAAGATCCTCATGAAAACCGTATAAATTTGACTTTCGTCTAAATAAATACCGGCCTTCGCCTTCTTTCATACCTTGTAAGAAAAAATGTTTTAAAATTAGTACTGACAGCCGTAACAATCTGCTGAACAGACAGAACTTAAAATGTAAAAGGCGTTTGACACAATTCCTGAAGAATGGAAATGTTCAGCTTTTGTTACTAGTGTTTTTTTTATTTCACACCTCTTATCTGTTATTTGATTTCCTAAACGGTTTGGGAAATAGGTATTTACGAGACACCTTTTGTATGAGAGCAAAGTATGTTTGCAGAAACAATGGTTAAAAAAGAACATTTCCAAAATTTTGAGGACAAAATACTCATAGATTTTGCCGGTGGGTTGTATAAATACTGAATTTATTATAGATTGGTTGTTGCAGCATATAGGTAGTCTACAGAATTCGTTACGGATGACATAAATTCTGCAGTTGTATCTGCGTGTTCAGTATTTTGCGACGTTAAAATTGTGATTAATTTAGATATACTTGCTGAAAATCCCTGGCTGGACTTGAAGCTAAGAGAAAATCCCTCAAAATTGCGGGACGCACTCGAATTACACAAAATGTTCCAGGGATTTTGGCGGGACTCTGTTTTTTTATCATTTCCGTCTCCCCGTTCAATGAGACAGATTGTTTCAGAGATTTCAGATAGAATAAAACTACTAAATGGCGTCTGATAATAGTTCAAACACCCGATAACATCTTTTCTGTCACTATCCATAGATGCTGGTTGACGCTAATCAAGCCTGTGGGAATTCAAGCGAGGTCAAGATACGTTTCAGCCTTGTGTAAACTCCTGTGTCAACTTAAGGCTTTCTTGACGAGAGACACAAGGGAAAAGACCGGATATATGTATTTCCTTAGTTTTCAGGTCAAACGAGGGTGTGTGAGATTTCCGTTAATAAGACAAATCTAAGTTTTTGCTCATTTTGACTAGTGAAAGTTGTCAATCAAATCGGAAAAGATTCTTACTTAGTAAATATGGTGTCAATCTAAATTTCAAATAGCTTTTGACTTCCTGTATTTTTGATATAAGAATAAATGACAGGACATTTAAGGGTTTCTTTTGTCTGCACTCTTATTTTAGAAATGAAAAACCCGAGCCGAGAAATTTTTCAGCTAGTTCTCAGGTTTTTGTCCTAAGCCACTTCGCGAAGAATACGCCTGCTGTCTGAAAGAAGCAAGATCTACTGTAAAAACTATTTATGTCGCACACTCAGGTGGAATTTCCATTTTCTTGATGTCTTTTGTTTATTAAGGTTGAGTCTTACTTAATTTCCGGCCTATCTGGTGAGAAATGTAATATTTAGCCTAAACTGCACATGACTATGTCAATGTAAACTTAGAACCAAAGATATTAAGCCAATTATAATGGTTGATGGCTACCACTGATCTCGATGTAGCCTACAGATATATATAATAATAATCTGTATTTAAAAGCCAACTAAAGCCATATACAAAAAAACATACTAAAGAAAAATTACACTTCATTTGACATCCTTCCCATCAATACAAAATTTCCTACTGCCACAATATAACGGGGAGTCCTAGACCTCATTAACTCACAAAGCAGCCTATCTTCCCCCTCCTCGATATTTAATCCCCTTAAATGAGATAGTTGCTTACACCGGAGGAGGAAATGGCCCAACCCATAATCATTTTCCCCACATCTCAAGCAACTACACCCGGCCTCCGGACCTTCCCTCTTTTTCCTTGCAACTTTAGTATAAATTGGAAGACAATTTGCTCGAATCTGAATCCAAATCCTCAAATACTTAATGGGCAATCCCAGCTTGAAATAAAACTCATGACCAAAATTCTCTTTTACTTCTCTATACAAAGCAAGACTCTGGAGATTTGTCCACAGCTGCTTGCCATAGCTGCACTTCTTGGTCTTCAAGTTTTGAACTAAATTCCTTGAAGAACTTTTCATGATCCTCTGGCCCTTTTCCCTTATCCCACGAACTTGAAAATCCATTCTCATCTAATATCCTTTTGATTTGTGCTGTCTATGATGTTTTGTTACACTGAAGGAGAAGATCTTCATATGCTGCTCGGGCGAGTCTAGTCTTGGGAAGTTCTAGAAGTCTTAACCAAAATTTGATGATTTGGGTATATCTTTTCAATTTCAGGTTAAATATACCAAGAAGATCACCTTTTAAAACTAACTTATGTGTTGTATTGTGTACGCCAAAAACTCGTTTATAATATTGAAGTTGAAGGGTTTCTAGTTGCTTTGCCGGCTGATACCCCCATATTTCTGATCCGTAATGTAAGATAGGCATAATTTTAGTATTAAATATATGTTTGTGGAGGCGTAGTTCACTTATTTCTGCTCTTAGTGTGCTTCTGTATATACCAAATAATGCATTTCTTCCTTTCTGTGCCATTGTTGTAATATGACTCGTCCATTTTCCATTTTGACAAAGGATGAAACCTAAGTATTTGGCCTTTTCCACCACTTCCAGCATTTTTCCGTTCAAAAAAAAATGTGGTGCTGATTCCAAGGGTTTTTTGCTAAAAATCATGACTTGGGATTTGGATATATATATATATATATATATATATATATATATATATATATATATATATATATATATATATATATATATATATATATATATATATATATAAACATATACTTAAAATCCATATTTATATGTATGCACAAACTAGTGTTGTTCTGCCAAAATTGCTGTTTGGTTAGAGCAACCGTGGTCTAAGTAACAACGTAAAATGACAAAAATAAAATAAAATTTTTCCATCTATTATGCGACAAAAATGATTTTTTGATATGAATGAAATCGAGTAACAATTCGATCCCAGTATGTTCATCCTTAATAGAATAAACCCAAAGGTGTAACTTGTATTCCGATTAAAGGCCCCACAACTACTGACTTCATCTTTAAGAATCAAGCCACCAAGAGAGTTGACTGAAACCATGCAGCCATCTACGGGGAATTAATTTTAAGCATTTTTTGTATCATCAGTGTCGACAGATTGATGCTCTTGTGATAAGCTAAGAGTATTTTTTTTGCTCTGAAAGCCAGCTTCTAGCCAGGCCCCCCCCCCCCTGTGTATGCACTTACCATGAGAACAAAACAAACATGTAAGTATTCAACTTATCCTGATTACCAGATGGAGCACACGCCTGGGAAAAAAACTTGAAGATATTTCTCGCAGTGTCTCAAGATAAAAAATTTATAATGTAAGAAATAAATTTAAATTAATTGTTTAAAAAGAAAATGAGTTTCAATATGCCTTTTTGTAATAGATGTAATATAACAACTGAGTTGAACTTCTTTATTCCTAAAAGTTGATTAAAAAAAAAAAAAAATTTGAAAGATTCTTTATTGCCGCGTTAAAAAGCCTTTATTTGAAGGCTAGGGTACTTTCAAAATCTAGAATCTCGTTCATTCAACGTGGCTCTATGTGAGTGTAAACGAGCCTTAGACATCTGGGAATGGTTTAAGTCAATCCATAGAGAACAAATTTGTCTTAACCTAGGGTGAAATGTAATTCCCTAGAATCCAAAGAGCAATTAAGTATTTCCAAAGATGACTGGAAGATTCAAATGACAGGAAATTGCCAGTTGGGTGTCCAGTCTGTTTATTGAGGGTGCTAAACCCGGGTTGCTCCCATTCTATTGATGACAAGGGGGTGGATATTGACATTAGAACACGAGATTCAGGAAGGAAGAAAGAGAAATGATTACGCGTATTCCTTAGGTTCGATGAGAGACATGTCTTTGAATGAACAGGTTTGTTTTATTACCCTTAATTCGGGAAAAATAATAGATAGATAATGAGCAACAGAAAAAAAAACTGGATTCTTTAGTTATCCAAAAGTATCACAGAGTTCAAAATGTAAGCTCGAGCTATGAAAAGTGGAGTTTGCAACAACAAAAACACAATCGTTGTGAGCACGTCCGCTGAAAAAGGGGGCATCTAGAGTAGACGTGTACGCAGTGGATTCTTTCAGGAAATGGGAATGTGGCACAACCTTGAAAATTTACTAATCAGATGATAAATATATGGGATAATAGAGAAAAGCGCATCAGTTTTGCGTGTCAGGGGGAAGGGGCGCGGGGGTTTCACGTTTCCTGATTTGCAGGTTTCTCAGATGTAACCAGATGGTATTTTTTGAGAAGGCGGTGGATGCAAATTTTGGTTTTGCGTACGATTATGGCTTCAAATTGAGAGACGGCCGTAGCAAGGAGATGCATATTCCCTCTGGTGCAGCATTTTTTATGGGCGTCATTTAGATAATATATAGGTGTATGTCAAATGTCTAAGATATATAGGCCCACTTTCGGTGGTAAGGAGAGGTATGAATTGTCTCTGGGTGCTGGAAAACGTACCTACGTCTTTGGAAAAAGGTGTGAACTAACATTATATTCTGCACAAAATTGCCTAGATAGATCACACTTTCTCAAAACTGGCTTTTTTTCGCCTTTTGCAGCAATTAAGTAAAAAAAATCTAACTTTTTAACTGAAAGTAAGGAAAAACATAGAAACGTAAAATGAACAGAAATTATTCCGGGCCACTCCTTCCTCAACTCTTGCTCTTTACTCTAAAGTCTTGAAGCTTTATAAGGACTTCTGATTTAGATTCAGCTACCCTTTTGTTTGAGCAGTCTTTCTCAAAGAAATGTGACAAAAAGTCAAGTTTCAGCGTAAAGAGTAAGGGTTGAGGAAGGGCAAACCTCACTTATGTACGGAATAAAATCTGTCTGTTTTAAGTTTTAATATCGTTCCTTAATTTAAGTTATAATTTTTTTTTTTTTTTTTTTTCGACTGTCTTTCAAACGAATTCAGGAAATTCCCTTCCCTTCCCCATAAGCGTAATATTTCTCCTGTAAAACTCTCCCGCCCCCGAACCCTATGTCCAGCGAAATTTCTCCAATATATACCCCCCCCAAAAAAATATCTGCATATTTCCATATAACAAACAACTATACGTGAACGATGGGCAAATTGCGTAACTTAAAGACCTTTTCCCAAGGATTATGAGGGTCATAGTCATCCCTAAAGGCATAATTATTGGACCTTTCGACTATGCAGAATCAAATGGGTATCTCAAAATTTTGATGGGGTACCTTTGGGGGAAAAAGGAGCGCGCGAGGAGGCTAGTTGACCTCCAATCTTTTTGGTCACTTAAATAGGACGTTAGAACTTTTTATTTCTGTTCAAATGTGCCCTCTCCCGATCCTTAGGAGCATTGGTTCGATACAATAATCCCCAAGAAAAAGAAAAAAGACAACAAGTAAACACGCGTCCGTGATCTTTCTTCGGGCAAAATAAAAATCCTCAATCTTGTATATAGGAGCTTGAAACCTCTGCCATTGGTTTCTCTGATGTGCTGAATCTGATAGAGTAATTTCTATCAGATCGTTTGACATTTTGAAAGTGTTTCTCTCATTTTTTGAAAATCAGGGAAATTTTCTCAGGCCCATAACTTTTGATGGGTATTATTAAACTTAATGAGTTTTATATGTCTGGAACGAGCGTAAAAAACTAGTTCTGTTGATAATTTTTTTAGAATTTCGGTTACTATTGGACCGAGTTTGTTTCCGCGTTCGTTACCACGAATCGTTTGAAATGGATTTTTGTTTTGAATCTGAACAGGACATGTAAATTTTACCTTCAATTTAGTAACCAAAATTACTTCAAAGGAAAGTGTTCAACTGATTAAACGTAAAAATGGTTTTTGTATTGAACCAATAGCATTAATCCAAAAAGATGATAGAATCAATTTATGACCCTGGCGCCATTTTTTAATGCTACCTGAACAAAACTTATTATGCGATAATAGCTTCGAGGCAAATTTTTAATTCAGCCTATCTTATGTATTGAATTGGTAGTCTACCATAATATACCAATTTCAGTACACCCAATTTGTTTTCAAACCGAGCATAATTTTACATATAGTTCTTAACCACGAAATGTTTCCCGGCTCTCTTTTGCTTTAACCTATAAAAATGGCCGTTTTCAACTAAGTTAGATGGACTAATAAAAAAGGTGCTTATTATAATGCTGATGATGATTATAGTTAAAGCTGGAAGATTGCCCGGCTGGAGCAAAACACATGTAAACGACAACGTTTTCAGTTGGGTCAAAATTATCTCTCATAGAAACAACAAAATGCTTAAGAAAGAGTCAGTTATTAGAAAGAAGAAAATTCGAGAGCACAGCTGACCAGCTTTCGTAAAAAAAGTAGGCCACTGATTAAATAAAAAAAATATTAATTTCAAATAAATTATGAATTAATTTGTTTGTTTTCTACCGTTACTTTGCCATGTTTGAAATAACAAGAAATAGTCTTTGGTTTTACATCTATAAAGGGTACTTGTTTAGTATCCGGGCAACACGTAATAAGTGAAGTTTGGTTAATGCTAATGAAATAAAACAAAGTATGATACAAATATAATAGTTTAGAAACAAATGTGGGCTATATATTCTCATATTAGGGGGGGGGGGGGTTAAAGCATAGCACATATTAAATACGTAACCTAACCTAGGTACCTTTTTTTGCCCCTTTAACCCCAAAAAACTAAAGTTTAAATCTTTTTCACGGAGTGAGCAATACCTTACTAGGCAGCGGAAACCTGTTTTTCATATAGCATCTTTGGGATTGTATATGCGGTTCTTCTCGCGTGTTCCCCGGATTCTAAACAAGCACCATAAAGCGTTAATTTTCTCTCTTAGAACAGTTTCTTGTTTATTTATTTCTGTTCGAGTAATAAATATTCCTTTGATTTGGGAGAAAGGGGTATTATTCAGCTTCAGGGTGGTTAATCCAGAAAGGAACTTTGAAAATGTTTTCTTTTTCCTGCAGTGGACGAAATTCCTTTTACGTTTATTTATGTTATCTTGATTGCTACAATGAAATATAATTTTTGTTTTTTATTAAATCATTCTGTTGTTCAGTAAAATTTGTCAGGTTAGTCGGTATCGGAATTTAAGTTTTATATCTGGCACTGTTCCCTTTTCTAAAAACTCGATCAGATCGCATATCTAGTTTTTGGAATTTGTACTTCTTTTATTCTTCTTGGGAAATGCGTGCGAAGAAGACATTTCAAAGCATCTGTATAAAATACATCAATAAAATTTACACGATCATTTGTCTTTCGGGGCACATATATCTGACAGTGTCATCTTGCAATGTAGAATCAAAACACCATTGACAATCTGACTCGGGACACATCTGCGAAAATATATCGCAGGGTTTCACTTAATTACAAACTGGAACAATGACAGGGGGGTTTCAAGGGGACGATTCATTGTAATTAGCTGTTGGACAATTGTGTTGAGTGCCAGGGCAGTTTGAAGAATATAAAATATTTTGAATTGATGAATTTGGTGATCAATAAGAGGAAGGGCAATGTTCTATTTAATATAATTTGATGGCAAAAGAAATGGGCGTGCCAAGAACCCAAATTCCATATGAATTTTTGGATCTTAGGGTTTTATCTATATTTACCCCCCCCCCCCCTCCTGGAAGACAATACGCTGAAACTAACATCCCTTACATTTGAATAGTCTGCATCCTCTTCTTTCTGTTACAATTTATCTACATAAACGAAAAGAAATGACTCTCTGAGACATTTTTATGATTGTATTATTTGGTATTGATTGTTCGCCTTTTTTATGCGTCGTGAATGTGTAATAAAAGGAGAAAGAAAGAAATGTATTATCCCCTTTAGGCATTTCCATATTATTGTTTCCTGGACGCAGTTTCTTTTTAAACCCGGATCAGTTTATGAATAATACAAGCCATTTTATAGAAGAGCCCTTTTCTTCCCCAAATCCTCGAAAAGCCTCAACAAGTCGCCTCTGTAATCCCCTTTCAAAATCCTTGTTTTCGCACCCACAAACTTATTCAAAGTTGAAGTCGGATTAGATTAGTTTCCACTACATTGAAGTATAAAAGATGAGGCGAAGAGTTTCTGGTCAAATATCAAGGTAGATTAAGCTACTGTGAATTAAAGATATGTGTAGCGGAAAGCTTTGAGCTGTATACACGTGAGGAGGTTGATGTAAGGAATGTGGTGGAGTGCTTCTTATATTCAAGTAGGAATTCAATCTTGACAAATTGTTCTGCCCTCTTGAAAAATAATAATAGGGAGTCGTCTTCTGATACAATTATCGTTAATGTGAATAAAGATATAAGCAATAAATGAGAGTTTTACGTTTTCCCTGCGAGGGGGCAAACCAGCCAATTTTTCCAGAGGGTGCCGATTTAAAAAAAAAATGATACAAAAAAATTTGTATTATATATTCTTTCGGTACTTATCGGTTAGCTGGAACACACGCAAGAAGGGAAGTTTGGTTAATGATAATGAAATAAAACAAAATATGATGAAAATATAAATTTAGAAACAAATTTGGGATATTTATTTGCACATTGGGGAGGGGGTGGGGGTAAATCATAGCCTATATTAAATACGTAACCTAACACAGGTACCTTTTTTGCCCCTTCAACCCAAAAAAACTAAAGTTTAAATATTTTTCATGGAGTGAGCAATACCACACTAGGCAGAGGAAACCTGTCTTTCATTAGGATCTTTGAGATTCTATATGCGGTTCTTGTCATGAGATTCTATATTATGTTTTAGAGGTAGGCTAATTACTTGGCAAGAAAAAAAAAATCAAAACATTAGTTATGTAATTAAAAAAAAAAAAATTGCGGAAATATTTTGAGTGCAATATAAAACATTTACATGTGCACACGTACTTACAGAGAAAGGGTGATGTGTCCCTAATAATAATATCTGTCCAGGGAACCCCCTCCACTTAAGAGCATATCAGTAATTACTCTATTTACAACATAGCCCTAAACAGGTTATTAAAAAGGAACGTGAATTAAATGAAAACAAAAATAGTTTTAAATGACAGTAAAGAGGGATATTCAAGCTCAAAGTCTGTAGAAACTATACATTATATGAAGGGTGTCGCTGCCATCCCTTTTAACCATGTGCTTTCTATGCTAGCATATGAATTTGTATAAATCTCATGAATGAATTATCTAACTTAGAAATAAAAGGTGAAAGAAAATCAATGGTAGAGCCTCGTCAATATAAGAGGTTATTTATACGCATTTGGTTAAAAAAGAATAAAAGAGACAGATTTCTTCTCCTGCAATTTTGGAAAAAATTATAAGAAGTGTAATTTCTATCATGCATAGACTGTGAAAAGATCCGCTCTACAGTCCAGGCCCCCTTATGAAACGATTTCTGGCTGCGTCTTTGTTGTCGTTTGAAAACGCAAGGCATGCTGTAAGATTGACTTGAATTTCTTTTACTTTTATTCTTTGTCTGATTTCCATATCGTCATACAAAAATCGAGTTAATCCTGTATTTATTTCTTTGTATGTTTTCCGCTAAAAACATATAATTTCCTGATATTTTCCTACGATTGTATTTTCGAATATACACTTGGCTTACTCTCTGCTTCTCTCGCGTCATTGACCTTGGCAAGTAACATGACCTTTGTCCCCATGACTTGATACCGTTATCATAAACTTTAACTGTTTGGCTGTCCACGAATTCTTGCTTGCAGCCCTGTTTCTCGCGTTCAAACCTTAAATGGCGTTGTACTATTTTTGGGGAAGGGGATCGGGCCTGGGCACTTCAGCAGGTAGTTTTTTTTGGGCCAGTTAGTATAATGAAAATGGGTCAAATTCTCCCAAAAAAGGAAAAATACAAACCATTAACCAGGTTTATAGGACTTCAGTGTACCTTCTTCTTCTGTTAAGATTTTATTATTTGATTTTGGGCTACTTCTATATCTCAGAATTGAAGCTCGGAGAACGTTCATTTTATCGCTACAGTTTGGATTAAATATTTGAAATTAAGGAACTGAAATAAACCACTCCTTGAAAATGTACAATTGTCTAAATAATGATTGATAGTTCAATAGCTTGATTGATAGCCGGTTTCAAAAGCTTGCTTCTTTGTAAATTTATTTTCCCAAGAATTCTTTACATGACAAGGAATATCAAACAAACCGAATGACAGCTTCCAAATATCGGAATCTTATTGGATAGTTCAACCCTTTGAATTTAAACAAGTTCGCAAACCTAAAACGGATTATCACCCTGAACTCCGCAAGGGACACTCAACGATACGGATCTTGGATTTTGAGGTGCCAAAACCAGTGTTATTCCGAAAGGATCTGTGCTTTTGTGCCATTGGGAAGAACCCTTGAAAAGTAGTAACAATAGACACTGCTTATAAACTGCTGCGCTAACCTATTGTATGAAGCTAGTGGGAAATGGAGACTCTTTTGTGTTAATTTTGCCCATGAAGATGCATTAAATGAAAGGGGGACTTGATTTGCTTTCCAGTAGCAGATATTATCAATTTTCATTAAATAATGTCAATTAGAATGATCAATGATATATAAATAATTTTTCTATTGAAAGATGGTTGCATAACATCAAAAGCCACCAAGTCATTCTTTGGGAACGAGCGTTTATAACAAGTACAATTCCTAAATGATTGATTTCTTTGGTGGAAGAAGATAGTCTGGGTGAGCAAAAAGTTTTATTTTACATAAGTACGGCGGTCATATCTCTCCTTTAAGTGCTTTCTTAGACTGGATCAATCTAATCTTATGACAGTTGGACCTTATCATAGTTATTGGCCTTGGAAATTTTTGGAAATTTCCTTGGATATGCCCTAGAGAGTGGGCACCTAGTCTTAGTAATCCTTCTGAAAACATATTTACACGTGTTTTTAATTTCGTCTTCCCCCCCTTCAGTTGACTAAGTAGTCGAAAACGAGTTAAAGGTGACAGATACGCTCTTTGCCTGCCTTAGGATTCCGATACATTTTTGGAAGTTTTGCTCAATATTCCTTTAGATACTAGCACTGAAGAAGTTTCCATACAGTAGAACTAATTAGGGAGGAAAAGTCGGATTAGAATTAAGACTTTTATGCCTTTATATATATATATATATATATATATATATATATATATATATATATACATATTCGAAAAAATTAAACTGCCTATGGTTTAGCGGAGTTGCGGAATCCAGTCAGTTGAAAAATCGCACCACTGTCCATTCCAACATTCCTAAATCCTCGCGTGTTTCTTTTACAAAGTGCCCTGTATACCTGAAGTCTTTTCATACCTGAATGTTAAATTAAGAGACTGACAGGATTGATTTAAAACAAGCCCGTATCTTGAAAAATGTCAGCTTGATGGGGTATTCCATTTGGCGGTCGTGTTACAGATGCATTTCAACATGCATGTTAGTGGTTTGTTTTTTAAATACTTTATCTAAGCTCGTCTCTTTAGGTCAAGATCTTATAATTAATGCCCCCCCCCCCACAACGACCCATGTTCCGATTGAGCTTAAATTTTGCACACGTTTTCTTTTCTAATGACAATACTGAATTATGATTAGCGCTAATCAAATATTTTATTGGTCTTATTGAACACTATTAATACGCTTACTGATCAAAATTTAGATTGCATAGTCAATAGCCCTCACCCCCTCCCCCTTTTCCGTTTTTGGTTAATCTGAAATTTTGAAATGTGTTGAAATTTAAGTTTTACAACGAATAATTTTATATCCGCATACACTAAAATATAAATAAATATTAAAATCTTTTTATATCAACTTGTACTAAATAATAAACATAATTTATCTTCTGCTACTCTAAAAAATGAAGAACTTCAAGGCTAAAGTGAATACATGGGGCACCTATTACGTAGCAAGTCGTCCTTGAATAGTTATAAAATATTTCACGATTACTCTTTTTACACAATTCTATTTTTAGCATTTATTTCCAGCTAGCAGTAAAAAATAATAATGTTTTGCTTGTTTTACAGTTGGAGTTATAAAGCCCTTTTCAAAAAAAGTTTTTAAGAATTTTATTTTACTCGTTTAGTCTTTAGTAAATCCTATAGTACAAAAGAGTAGTTTGTTCATACTTGAAAAAAAAAAGATAGGCTAAGTAAATTCGTAAATCTCGCTTGTTGAACTTTATGCCATTGCCGCCAACCTCTCGCTCGTTTCTCGCGAACTTTACGCCAACCTCTCGTTCAAACAATCAATAGCCATAGCTACTTGCCTGTGATGAATGTCATACCAGTAAAAAGGATTTAATTTGATAAATTTTATCTTTGAAGATTTTATGCTCTAAAATTTCGAAGTTAAATAAATGTTTTTAATTTTTTTTGCTTCTTCTCAGAAGAATCGAAATTGTGTAAGACTTTAGACGAAAGTCTGGTCCGGTCAACACAAGAATTTGTTAGCAATTCCTGATAATCTTGGTCTTTATTTTCGCAATAAAATGTGCAGTATCGTAAAGATACTGGTTTATATAAAATGTGTCATCGTTACCCCAAATTTTCAGTAATCTTTTGGAGGCACTTCATCCCGATCAGGGGACATGTAACATTTAGTGTTTTCTTGCCTTCTATTGTAGGGCCTTGATGCATAGATTTCAAAGTTCAATGTAGATTTGCAGTCACTATAGGAAGCCTACTTCGGATACGGGTAATTGTTAATGATAAGGGCCATGGGACTGACTTCTTAAGTGAAAGAGATACGACTTGTTAAGGTTTGAACAACCATGTTAATCTGAGACTGTGTGCGATCGACGGAATTCCAAGAACCATTTGAACACTCAAAGAAGCAATTAAAGAGCAGATCATGGATAACTTTGTCATATGCCACGAGAAATGCACCGCGCTAAAGTGGAATATTCTCGGACTTATAATGGACAAGAAAGACTTTGATTTTCGAGGTTTCAACTACTTCGAAGTACTTATAATAATTATATATCCTGGTTTAATTGCATTTTAATTCAAATTAAGTACTTGAAATGAGGAAATACATACTGATAACAGCAAACTTTTCAAATTGCAGGAATAAAGTGGGGTTGATAAATTAATTAAAACCCCTTTTACGACTATCTCTAAGCAGCAATTATGACCCCAGGATTACATGATTTGGTTAGAAACCCCTACGTTCCAAAGGTACATGGTTAGTTTTTTTCGCGACGAGTGAAATATACAACATTAAAATATTATTTGAGAGTTTTTTTCTTAGAATTATCATTTCGACCAATCTAAGGAGAGAGGTAGGTCTCTTACTTCTACCCTCTTGTGCCCAAATAGTTTAGAGCAGTGGTTCTTAAACTTATTTTGAGACTGTACCCCTTTTTACCCATAAAACAGTTTTGGTACCCCTTCTCAGTTACCGGTACTAAGTAAACTATAGCTAAAATATTAATAAAATTGCCTGTCCTAGAGTTAAAGGGTTGTTTTATTTTTTTGTTGGCACCCCTAAAAAAAATTTTTTTACCTCCAAGGGTACATATTCTTTGTCTGAAAGGGCGAGGGTTCGAATCCTAGCGTATGCAATTATTTGGTTTGGGACGGGGGTCAGTGGTGTGACTCTGTAAGCTCAGCCAGAGTCCACCCAGCTCTAAATGGGTACCTGGAGAAATCTGGGAAGGTAAACAGGAAGGGTTTGTAAAAGCACAGGATGGTTGACCCCCAGACCCCCATTGCACTTCCCGGCCGAAGGGTCAATAAACGGAGATCAGCACCGCCGGTAGGGCCTGTAAAGTCCAATGCCGTATTCTTTACCTTTCTTTCTTTACCCAAGGGGTACGCGTACCACAGTTTGAGAACCACTGGTTTAGAGTATTACAAAATTGTATGGTAACTCCTACGGAACATATAATTATTTCCTAATGCACGGAATGTATTATTTTTGTTTGTTTGTTTGTTTTTTTGTGGTGGCAAATGAAACTATATCTTTACTAGCAGTAATTCATGAATAAATTAAAAAGCCTGTTCAAATAATCTGAAACTAGACTGCCAGTCTCCAAATGCAATAAAACAATAAACATCCTGTTTATGTTTCAAGGGTTTGAGAATCAGGTAAAAATGAATAGACCATGATCTGTTTTTATGAAACTAAAGAGATTACTTCGAGGGACAAAGACAACATAAATAAGCACGTCGTTAAAATGTCGTTAAAAGAAGAACATCACATAAAACTATAGCAATTTCTTTATTTTTTGATTATATTCACATTTCCAGACAAAGTGATTAATTAAAACTTTTATTTCATTTACCTTACAGAAATTTGAGGCCATGAGCCATTATAGCCGCTACAACACACACATTAATAAAAATCCTTCCTTGATAATAAAATTGTCGTTTTTACAAAAAATATTTTCAAGAAAATAGACTCTGAAGTTAAAGTTTTCTTTTATTTGTGATGAAAGAAAAAGTAATTGGGCCAATTTTCATAACAGTCAAACAGAAAACCACAAGCAAATGCTTCGGAACAAGGGACATAAAGAGTAAGATGAGGAGATTCAATTTTCATAACAGTCAAACAGAAAACCACAAGCAAATGCTTCGGAACAAGGGACATAAAGAGTAAGATGAGGAGATTCAATTTTCATAACAGTCAAACAGAAAACCACAAGCAAATGCTTCGGAACAAGGGACATAAAGAGTAAGATGAGGAGATTCAATTTTCATAAAAGTCAAACAGAAAACCACAAGCAAATGCTTCGGAACAAGAGACATAAAGAGTAAGATGAGGAGATTCAATTTTCATAACAGTCAAACAGAAAACCACAAGCAAATGCTTCGGAACAAGGGACATAAAGAGTAAGATGAGGAGATTCAGGCTTGTCTTCTCTCTTAAATATCGGTATTTTACCTGTATAAAAAAGTTTTCTATTTGTCAGCGATGCTCCTTTTATTGATACTTTAAATTTATTATTTAAAATGAGATCATAATACACAAGGGCGGATCCAGGATTTTTTTCGGGGGGGGGGGGGGTTTACTAATTTTTGACTTTTTCGGGGTGGGTTTACTAATTTTTGACTCAGTTTTCGACTAATTTTACTGATTTTTACCTAGGTTTTACTAATTTTCGACTTATTTTCGACTCGGTCAAAAATTTCGGGGGGGGGGGTTCAAACCGGGTAACCCCCCCCCCTGGGTACGACCTTGATAATACATATTGCTGGCTTGCAGCTTGAAAAACTTTTTGGCAGAGAGCATTTGAGAAACTTGTTCCTTCATTCTGCGAATTATTAAACATTAAAATTAGAAAAAAAACGAATCCCCTGTTCTGTAGTTACCTACATAAAGAAAAACTATGTAATGTAAAATACATACAAATATAAATAATAAATAAAGGTTAATTCTTCGTCTTATCCCCAAAATAAAAGGTTAATTGTGCCAATGAATCCCCCTTTCGGGACTTTTCACTTTCAAAAATAATATACAACGGGTTGTGCGTTTCATGCGTGGCGGAAGTATGCCATACGTGGAATAAACGAGTGATTTGGAAGAGTTGTGTCATACGTGGCAGAACAAGTGTCACTTCAAGATATCAGCAATTTGGCGGAGAGCGGGCCGCACCTCGGTCCTACAATATGCTGGTATAAGCGTTTAGGTGTATAATTTAATTGAAAGCTAAAGTTCTATATATCTTTGAATTGCGTGTTTTTATATAAAGTTAATCTTCTTGCAGATTTTATCGCAAAAATAAGCTTTATTGGAATGAACCCGATGGGATTTTAATGAGCGAACTGTTTAAATATTCTATATAAGCTTTTGAAAATCCAATTACCTTAATCTTATTAGTCAAACCTCTTTTGTTAAAGAACTTGAACTTCAAGAAATAGTCAGAAATAAAGTGTATATAATGTTTTTTTCCACTTCTTATCTAAAAGATTTTTTGTCGAAAAAAGCAATAAAAGAGATTTTTACTGGCATAAACGTCAAAATAAAAGCCATTTAAAAATAGCGTGCTTCGAAATTACTCTAAGCAGCAATGAAAAGAAGAAATTTACCGAATTCGCTAGTATTTAATGTACTTGGCTTACTGTTGTGGGCTTTCAGTTTAATATATTAACATAATTATTCATTGGCTTACTTTAATCCAGTCTACCTGCCAGGGCCGTATCCAGGATTTTTTTTCAGGAGGTGTTTTACACGGGAATTTTTTCGGGGGGGGGGGGGGGTACACGAAAATACCAAGAAAGTCATCGTGTACACATAATGATCTTTGGGTCAACTTCCTCTCGAAACCAACATTTTAAAAGATCACATTTTGTATTCTCACGCGTTGGATTTGTTTTCTAAAAAGCCTAGTAGGCCTATAAGAATTCTGTATGTGCGTCACATAAAGTTTTTGAAACTTCAAAGAAGCAATTTTCTAATGCAGGGTCTGAAACAATTTCTGGTATGTGAGTATTATATGGTACACACTAGAGATTTTGGATCTACAGATAAGACAATAACCGGTTCATACCTGTCAGAAATTGAAGAAAATTAGCTTAGGCTCAGTTGAAATCTACGTTGTATGTATATTTTTATTAGATATTTACTATATAGAGATGGTATTTTGGTTAGGTTAGGTTTAGTTAGCTATTTAATATAATGCATGCTGTGCGGCCCCTACCATAATTATTTGCCGTAGTTATCAAAATTTTATTACTAAAGTATTGGATTTTCATCATATTTTTGCATATTTTATTAGGATTAACCTAACTTCACTTGTCGAGTGTGTGTCATATAATGCATAAGTACCCAATTTCTATTTATCTTGACATTATTGGTGAAAAATTTGTGAAATTGATCCCTCTTTTGATCTGTGCTTTCAATTTGTATTTTATTTTTTGTTTTTTAAGCATATGCCTATCGCTTTAAGGAATGTACTTAGGGAAGATTCGCCTGGGGGCTCTTTGTCAAAGGTGTTTTCTAATGCAAATTATGTCTTATGATAGCCTAGAGGTTAATAAAAGGTAGGCCTAAATATCAAGAACCGTCAGAAAAAATGAATTTTTTCATTAATAAAAATGAAAAAGATTAAAAACACAAAATTCAGCACGCTGCGACCTAGTGAAGGGCGTAGTCGGCTTGTAGCAATCCAAAATCAATGGATTGACGAAATATTTTTAAGGGGATCGTCTAGTGAGAATCTATTTTGGGTTTAACACTGATTTTTTTCGGTTCAGTTTTGAGAATGTGCTGCCTAGCGATGGGCCTAGCGATGGTTTGCCTTTCAAGCTTTCATCCCGTTTTTACATGTAATACGTCAGGAATTAAGCGAAAACTCAGTTCTCCCCCTTATTGTATTAGTTTATACCCCTCTCTAAAAAAGTTATGGATCTCCTGCCGAGTATAATTGGAAGTGTAATGTATTAAAATCTTGAAATTTTGTTTTAATACTTTAATAGGCTATGTTCAAAATTCCGACCTTATGAAATTTACAAAATTCATCAGTAATCTCTTCAAAATACATTACTTCAAATTCGTTCATCAGGCCGTTTTGATCCGCTCAATTAAGTGCTCACGTACCAATTATTCAGTTTTTTTTTCGTTTTGTTACTTCGTAACTTCAAGTTTGCCCTTAAGACATCAGCACGACACTTTAAACTGGACCTTTCAGTGTAAGACAGCGTAAGACATTAAATTAGCCGATGTATTTTCGTTGCATAGCATTCCTTATTGTATTTCTTAACATTAAACAACTAAATAAAAAGAAAAAATAACTTGCAAAATCAATTACATTTTTCGAGGAAAGGAAAAACAACAATTTAGTGTTGAAAGTAAAGTGCTGCTTCTCATAAATTAGGTTAAGCCCTTTCTTTTATGGCAGAAAAGAAAACTTATCAGTAAAAAATTATCAGAAATTAAAAATAGAAATTTAAATGATCCCAAATACCATAAAGAGTAAAGTTACAACTTTAAACAAACAAAACTTTAACCTGAATGGGAGGGGTTATTGCTTCCTGTCCACCCTTTACGTTCGTGAAGTCGTACTTTCTTAAGCGATAAACATAGATTTGGTGTTATATCTTTTTTGACCAAAGGGAACTTGAAAATACCAGGGGAGCAAAACTTTTCGGAAGAGTTTTTTACACTCTATAGTATACCTAAAGTCAAACAATAAATTCGTTCTCAGTTGATTCTCAAACATTTTCTCAGAGTAGGAACAAATATAACTCAGCTTTA
This sequence comes from Artemia sp. Qi Xiang Cuo, assembly GCF_049724085.1. Lineage (NCBI taxonomy): Eukaryota > Metazoa > Arthropoda > Branchiopoda > Anostraca > Artemiidae > Artemia > Artemia sp. Qi Xiang Cuo. The sequence goes on from NC_142811.1 coordinate 28,873,730, forward strand.
GACAATTGCATTTTTCGTTCTTTTGAAATCCTTAACTTACCTGAAACAGCCTCTGAATTGCTTTAAGAATGGATTCCGTTGGTAGATCCAGGAGGGGGGGGCAAGATTTTTTCTGGTGCCCTCATTCCTTGTTTGTTTTTCAGTTTTTCACTCTTTAAAAAATAAATTTGTAAATTTCGTCAATTATTGGCGCCCTTGTCTCATTCCCCCCCCCCCAAGATTTTGCTCTAGATCTGCCCCTGATGGATTCAGCTACTAAAAGTGACTATTAAGACAGTTTTCAAATAGGAATTTAAAAAAAAAGACCCATTCTATAAAATACATTATTAATTATTGACGAAATCAGGTGTTTGAAGTTTCTAAGGTAGGGCCCTTAGGGCATTTAGACGCACTTGAGGTACAATCTATGCTCAATTTAGCGTTGATGGCTTTCCTCCTGGCTGAAAATTGATAACTGTATTGAAACTTCAAATGTTTGAAAAGAGAAGAAATAAGTGCATCAGTCCTTTTAAGTAGCAAGTATGGGTCAATAAGCAGGGAAATACGTGGGGAGAGGGCCCCAGACCCCCCTCAGAATCCTGAAATTTCTTTAATTTCTGGGTACTTCTTATTCAAATCATCTAATAGTTTTTTTTTGTTATTTAACCCATCCATTTTTTGTTATTGCCCGTCCCCCATCCCTGCATTCTTGCCAACTATAAAGCCCTACCCATGTTAGGAAATGAAGTTCCAAGGATCATCTCTTGTAGACTATGCCCTCCAGCCATCAGTTGAACTCCAGCTATTTAGCGACAATTTCTTTCGAGTGTCTTAAAGCGCCGACATTAGTTTTGGAAATCGATGCAATGGAGCAGGTGCGTCATGGAGTGAGCCTCTGATTCGACGACTAAAAATCTTCTTTTTTTTATTATTTGCTCTCTCCCTCTGAAAAACTGCTGAGCACATACCTGTTGTGGAGTTGTATGTACTCCCGTACAATCCAGAACACACTCGAGAAGTTTGCTTAATGTAAGATCTAAGCTAACCGGTTTCATAGCGACAAAGACAAATGACTTGTGACAGAATGCATTAGACTTGTATAATTTGGGCTATGTATTTGCACATTAGGGGTGGGGGTGGGGTGGTAAGGTTACGTTTGGTTACCTTACCCTCCCCCCCCTTAATATGCAAATATATAGCCCAAATTATATTATTATATAAACTAAAGTATTGTATTTTCATCATATTTTGGTATATTTTAGTAAGATTAACCTAACTTAACTTCTCGAGTGTGTTCTGGATTGTACGGGAGTACCATTTATATATATATATATATATATATATATATATATATATATATATATATATATATATATATATATATATATATATATATATATATATATATATATATATATATATATATATATATATATATATATATATATATATATATATATATATGCTTTCCCTGGCATGGCAACAAGGTAGGCTTTTATATATAGAATATCGTGACACAAATAGTTTGAATTGCGCTATTATTGCGGTAAATAGAGCTATTTCGCTGCCAATGATTCGCATTGTTGCTTGTCTTCCAACAAGGCTGTTGTTCCAGTGTAACAGGAGTCAGCATATATGGTTTACCGACTCCAGAGTACTAGTACTGGTTAAAACTCACCCAAAATGATTCCAAGCTTTTCGGTAGCAAAACAGTCTACAAGCTGTACTACCTTTTTTGCATAACATTCCTTTGCATGACTTAAGGTTATATTGGCCAGTATCCTAAAACCTGTTTTGATGTTTCATTTGAATTTTTCATGTTCGTATCAGCTAATAAAGCAGCTGCAATATATCAGACCGTATATATTAATGATGTCAGAATACCGGACCCAATTTCTCTACCCACTTAAATTGCCAACATTCTCGGATATCTAATTTGATAGGAGGATTGCTGAGGGGGCGTGTGTTAATTAACAAGTTTACCCATAATCAACTCACCTAAATTAATTTAGCCTACCGAACTAATTATAAATGGAAAGGATTGAGAAGTTGGTAATGTTCCCATGCAAACATTGGGGTAACAATAATGATTATATTAACGGGTAGAATGGTTTATAACCTTACATTTATTTAAGTCTCAGTTGGGAGAAGGTATTGAATGGATTAACAATTTGGCTGCTTTTAGAGCAAGTTATTGTCAACCAAATTATTATGATAAACTTTCTACAACGAAATTAAAAAAAATGCCGGCCTCATGAATTCCTGTATAATTTTTTTGTTGGACGAAGGATAACCCAGTGTAAAAATATGTCCAGGAATGAAACAAAGTTGGAAACTTGGCCGGAAGTACTTATTTCTTAAGAATTTTAGAACGTTTTCAGCTTTGTAGGTTTTTTCCGATGGAGACGTTCAAACCTTTAACATGCCCCCTTTCCCTCCCTCAAGGATGCGCACAGTTTTATTAATTTAGTATAGTAGTACTTGCCATAAAAGAAACATGCGATATTTTCAGTTTGAAGTTATTATTTAGTTGAACATACACCCAGCCAGTGATTGGAGGTAATGTTTTTAATCCCCTGAAATAATAAGGTCATTCATCTTTCATGAGACTGGCGTAAGCTGGATTTGCCCGTTGCTTTGGTAATTTATGATACAATGCTTTGTTTGAACACCCTCGCATTTCCCCTTTACTTTTCATAATGCTAAATAGTTCACCGGAGACATATTTAAACCCATCGTAGTTTATATATCAGAAAGGCTGTTATTTTTTCTCCTTATAATCTTTGTAAAATTTATTGTTATTTTATTAACAAATAATTAAGAATTCATATTTGCTGATGCCGGTTGTAGGCTATAATTTAATTCTTTACTTGAGCAAGAGCGGATCCAGGATTTTTGTTCGGGGAAGGGGGGGGGGTACTAATTTTCGACTCGGTTTTCGACCAATTTTACTAAGATTTTACTAAGATTTTACTAATTTTCGACTCGGTCAAAAAATTTTTTTTTGGGGGGGGAATCAAACCGGGTCCCCCCCCCCCCCTCTGGATACGACCTTGTACTTGAGCATTGTTTCAATTTTGCTGAATCTTTTCGTAAGAAACTCACAAGTAAGTTTTCTTATTTTGAACCGCACCCTTTTTTTTTATCAAGGAGATGCCGGTTTACTAAATTAAGTTTGTCGCTTTCTTTTCAACAAAATAAAAACTAGTATTCATTTCAATTGAAAATGAAGAGTTATATTAAAACGTAAAACAGAAGAAATGATCATACAGATAAGGCGAGTTGACACCATTCTTCCCCCTAAATCCCCTGATCTTTACTCTAAAGTTGGATTTATGCTTTATTGGGAGTATGATCAAAATCATTATGTCGGAAGTTTTTCGTTTTCTTATATTCAATATCTGTCTGTTTTAGTATCATCTTTAGGGCTATTCAGAGAAGGGCTGCCAACCCCGCTCTCTACACTAAAGTTCAACTTTAGCGTAACAATGCTGAGAAAATAACAATCGCCCATAAAAAAACGAACACCCTAGAAAAGTAACTAGGGCACCTCAAATACCAACAATGATTGGTACTTGTCTATTACATAAAACACACTTGAGAGGTGAAGTTTGGTGACAATACACTATGATGAAAATAGAGTACTTTATTACCAAAATTGTGAAGGTGATTTGTGAATTATTTAATTGGGAGCTTCGGTGTTGGCTGACCGTCTCAAAGACAAAGAAAAGTTCATTATTAACGCTATTCTTGAGGACACCGGTTAGTTTGCTTTGACTAGTGATAGAATATAGTGTCTCACCATGGAAGTTCAAGAATCATTTCAGATTGTTGGAAGGGCTACAACACAACTGAGCTGTTAAAGCTGGTTGCACTCATTTGAAAGGGAACCACAAAAATAATTTTGTCGACCCAGAAACCGGCGCCTCTACCCAAAAAGTAGAGAGAATGTGGGGTTCCGCAAAATGGAAAACTATAAATAGGTTTGTTTAGGTTACGTATTTAATATCTGCTATGCTTTACCCCCCCCCCCTTAATGTGCAAATATATAGCCCAAATTTGTTTCTAAACTATTATATTTTAATCATAATTTGGTTTTATTTCATTAGCATTAATCAAACTTCACTTCTCGAGTGTTTTTTATATAATAGACAAGTACCAACCCGCCCGAACAAAAAACCTTGCTATGGGCCTGGGAAAGGGATTATCAATGACATTTTATTCCTGTAGAAATTTTATCACCCTTTCACATCTGTGTTGCAAAGTATACAAATTTAGATTTTTATTTACAATAAAATGTCACCGACTCGTCATGTTTATTACAGGGTTATTCCAAATATATTCCACATATTTTTCTCATGCCAAAAACTTTTATGGGTAACTTTATACTTAATGAATTTCATGTATTCAGAATAAGCATCAAAAGCACAAACTTCTGACGCATGTGCTGTTATCAAACTTACGTATTTAAGAGTTTCAAGCTCTATTGACAAAGGTCGCGCTTTCTATTCCGTTACAATAAGCGTGAACAGTTTAATTTATATAAAAAAAAATGATTTTTAGTTATTTACTCTAATTCTTCAAATATGGCGCAAAACGAATTTTTCCCTGCTTGTGTCAATGTTTGGTACGAATAAATCTACATTTCATTTAAGTATTTATATGGACATGATACACCTTGTTAGAATAAGAATCGTGCATGGATTTATAACGTGTATGACTTCAGGTAGAGCAAATAAGTCCCAACCCCTCCTATCTAACCGTTATAATGTTATATAGGTACGCTGCATATCTTTGGAATTATAATCATCCAGAGATCGTAGGATCATGTTCAATATCAAATATAGGCTACCCATAGGAAAGGCACTTACGATTTTTTTTAGGGAGGGGGGGGGCAAATAACAAAACATTGCTAGATAATTTAAATAAGAAGTGCCCATAAATTAGAACAAATTTAAGATTATGGGGAGGGGGGCTGTGGGGAATAATACATTGCCTTTAGTTTATATTGTCAGTTTTATGTCTGAGTGTACATAACGATAAACTGACGACTCAGTTTTTATGACAATTATATCGAGAATAAAAATATGCACGAGCTAATTTAAGCAATCATGTGCTGTCGACGCAGGAGATACAACAAAATCATCAAAGCATCTTTCTGACTCAAAGATTAGATAATTAAAATGTTAAAAAATAACTATATAATCAGGGCTGTACCCAGGATTTTTTTTTTTTTTGGGGGGGGGGTTACAAAAGAATTTTTTCAGGGGGAGAGGGGTTGCACAAGACTTTAAAAAACGCTCCAATTTTTTTCATTTTCATTTTGTTGCGTTTTTACGAGTTGGAGAAACATTTTTGGGGATGGGCTCAAATCCTCTAACCCCCCTGGATACGGCCTTGTATATAGTTTGAAACTGAGTACGTACGTAATTAAAGGGGGACTTCGTACCTGCGTTCCCCTCGGAACATATTTTATTGTCACAAGTTTTTTTCTAAAAACCATATTATACATAGAAGTTTGAATTTTTTAATCATACTTCCTGGAATGGATTCCCTTCCCCCAAAAAATGAATTTCTGCGTTGGTGCCTGTACAGCTAAGTTGCAGTGCGCATAAGCAAGCTTTTGTTTACTGTCAGTGTATATGGCAGATGTTTTATGACAGCTCAGTATTGTTGCTAATTTTCATCATCCTCTGTCTATACTGTATCCTCACTGGTGTATCCCCTAGAAAAATATTCAGAGATTACGAATCTAACGAACCGTTTCAGGGCGTACCGGGGAGTGTGAAATAATGAACTTCCCTTAGCAGGGGGCATTGAAGGGGAAAGGGTATTTTTGAACTTTTTCACCATACATGGAGCTCAGGTAAAAATCTCTTTGTATAGAAGTTGAATAGACGGCTCGGTGAAAAGTTTGAAATTGATAGGAGAATGCAAAGTCTTGAAAATAAGGATTTTAGCCTACACAGCTGAACACTATACAACCGGAGATTTATTATGGACATAGTCAAGTGTCCGTGAAAGAACAAAATCTTTGATGCATAGCGGTGACTTCGTGGAAGATAGTGGATAGCTGTCTCTTATTGAAAAGAACCAAGCTTCAGTTATCGGTGTTTTAAATGCTCTAATATTTATGTTGTATATTAAAGAAAAATGGTGATTCCATGTATCATAGGTCAAAGCCTGTTTAAAAATGATTAAGAACAAAATAGAGCGCTTAAAACTGAAGCATTTTTTTTTGGGGGGGGGGGTCCACAAAAATTCAAAAATGCATAGAAAATTTGTTTATATTCCTTTTGTTGCGCTTACGACTCAGACACACATCTCGGGGGTTGCTCAAACCCCCGAAACCCCCTGGATAGGGCCTTGGCTCATATGTTGAATACAAAGAAAAAGACTTCTTGATTATTTTTATGTACATGTTCAGCCAAAGCGAAAAAACTGTTTAGCTCAGACGCTAGGTAGGCCTAATACTTTGTGCGGGATTTTTTTTTGCGCCACGGGTCCTAAGCCAAACCTATCTAAGTTAGCCAAATATTGTTCTTCAAGTCAAGTTCAACCATTTGTTCTTCCATATATATATATATATATATATATATATATATATATATATATATATATATATATATATATATATATATATATATATATATATATATATATATATATATATATATATATATATATACAGTACCGGGAGTTCGGCGGCTTCGCCGTCGCGCCCCGGCACTCGGCACGCGACAGGCTTCTAATTATTAATTCTCACTGGTGGTTGTCTTCTAAGAAGAGAAAGTTTTGGTCTTTTGGGCATTCCCTGACGTTTAATTGGACCTCAAGTAAGAAGTGGTATCTGAGTATAATTAAATTTTTTTATTGGACCTTTAATATCTATATCAGTTTGTCTTTTTTCATTATGAAACACATATTGCCGAACCTTTGTTTCTTTTAATTGTTCAGGTAGTGGGACAAACACTTCTTTTTCTACCAACGATTTATCTATTCCATATTTTGATTTTCAAAGGTATGGTAGGTATTGATGACCTTATCCATGTCAAAATCCAAAACTCTATCATCCTCGATATCATTTTTAATTAATTTGGTTCGTTTTACCTCGGCAGGTTATTCGCCATTAAGAAATCTATATCACAGACCTTCGTTTTTAAACATAAATACGGTGGGTATAGATGGCCTGATGCATATCAAAATCCCAAACACAATCATTATCGCTATCATTTTCAATTTTGACACGTTGTGATTCACGCTGTCCAGGTTGATTTTCATTGATTCGCTCACATGTTCAGTTTCGCTTGTTTTCTAGCCGCGTTTGTCTTTGCTCTTCATTTTCATTTTTGACTTACTCACATGCTCGGTGCGGCATGTCTTCTAACCGCGGGTCTTAGCTCTCCATTTTCATTTTTGACTAGCCACCGCTGTTCTTCTAACCGTTTGTGTATTTGCTCTTCATTTGCATTTTTGACTGGCTCACATGCTCGGTGTCGTGTGGTTTCTAACTGTGTTTGCCTTTGATTTTCATTTTTATTTTTGAAACACCATCGCCTTTCTTAGAGACGCGTGTGTCTTTGCTCTTCATTTTCATTTTTGACCAGTTCACACGCTTGGTGTCATATGTCTTCTAACCGCGTGTGTCTTTGCTCTTCATTTTCATTTTTAACACGCTCTATTTGTCGTTTTCGCATATCTTCTAACTGTCTTCGCTCTTCATTTTCATTTTTGACACGTTTTTGGATTTTGATTACTTCAGATACTTTAGCAATGGCCTTTTCTTTAGCTACCCGAATTGGTTTTGTCGGAACGGATGGTCCAGGTTATTGATTTTCACATCTATTCATGTTTGATAGTTTAGGTATTGCTTCCATATAATCATCTTTTATAGTAACTGGGAATTTTTGTTCTTTGGGTCTTCCTTTAGACATTGTACTAGATAAATAATTGATTATCTTAGATAAATATAACTGACTACATTTGGAAACATACGTGGCTTATATAAGAGGAATGACGCCATAAAATGTCTTGATGTTGTAACTTACATGACGTGATTTGCAAAAACAAAATTAAGCCTCTTAACGATTTTTCTCAGACTTCTGACGTATCTAGATCGTTTTTTTTTTATGCGAAAATATCCCAAGATACCAATTTTCCCGAAAAAATATGGAGCCGTCTTCGAGAACATACATATATAAATACATAAACAATTATTACTCACTTATAAAAATATATATATATATATATATATATATATATATATATATATATATATATATATATATATATATATATATATATATATATATATATATATATATATATATATATATATATATATATATATATATATATAAAAGCTCGGGAAACTAGGTCTAGACAAAAATAAAATTATACACAGTAGAAAAAACAGCAACTAGCCTGGAGATGAAGCTACTACAAAGTTTATCTATTATTTATTGTAGTTTTTAAAATCTGGAGAATAAACCAACAAGAGAAACTACAGCAATTTTCCCATTTACAAATAAGAAGAGTAAACGTGGTGCATTTTGATTTGGGTGGAAGCGAGAAGTCGTCAAATTGGCTTTGAAATCTGTAAACAGCCGACATCTTAAAGTAAAAATAGCTAACTGACAAAAAGCAACTTTGGCCCTCTGCATTTCACAGGTGGGAATAACTGCAGGTCAAAATCTTTATTATCACCATAACAGTCTGGATAGCTTCGACTATGCGGTTTATTGCTTATTTTTCATATTTTTGGATGGGAAGGCATGCAATCTATTATAGGGAATTACCAAGATGCAAATGTGAACGTCAGACAGCTTGACATACTGCGTTATTTACTACTTTTTTTGCGTCGAAAAGTACTAAGCCAATTCATTGCTGAACGAATTTTGAGACAAAAAAATTTTCATTGATGAAATGCCGATAAATAGGGAAGAGACTACATTTTTCTTTTTTTGTGGAGTTATTAACCAAAAGATTTGTTTGAGCATCACTGCGTCCTCTTTTCCAAAGTTAAGAAAACAAAAGTTTCAAGCTTCAAATAAATCTATTTTAGTAATAATAACGTTTCTTGAACAGAGAGAATGAAATTAAGCGAATGAAATGAATGCACAATGAAAACTGTTTCATGATTTCATGAATTGACATTAAAAAAGAAATCGAACGTAACTTATCTAAACAAAACAATTTAAAGTAATTCTTAAAACTCCAAATATTTTTTTCCTCTTTGAGTTTTGAAAAAGGTACCAATTGGCGAAATAACAGAGTAACAGAGTTTTATCAGTGCTGGTTCTGGTCTCTCTTGTATCCGGGGCAAAATCTTGATTAGTGCCCTCCTGTCTGCCACGAAATTGTCAGGCCAAATTTTAACAAAATTTTCATTTATTAAGAAAATTATTTTCAATTTATTAATCGATTATTAATTTATGTATTTAAATATTTTAAAAATTATTATTTCAATATTTTGTATGTTTTACGTTATTTTTATTTTATCAATAAACTAATAATGTATTAATATTTTCATTTATTAACTGCACAATTTACTTTATTTTCGTAAAGATAAAATTTCAAAATTACAAAATGATTTTTAACCGTTAGATTATTTATTTGAAATGTTGCATCCCTAAAATTCCTACGCCCAGGGCAAGTACCCCCTCTGTCCCTCCCCTCCTGCATCAGAGTTTTGCAAAGGCAGAAATAACCAAAATTGGACTAATAGAATACTAGGGCAAAAACAGTATGGAAACTAAAAAAAAGAATGATACTTTCATTTACTTCAAGATATATTCAAGAGCATTTTTTTTAAATATTTATCATAGTATTTTGTTAATTCAAACAAGTTTAGTTTATGAAGATGTTGGTCATCCACTGGCTGTTTTTGGGAGATAATGAATAGAATTAAAAATCGTTTGTGCCACAAAATTAACCTTAGAAGGAATTATTCCTTAGAAGGAGGAAAATTCAATGTTAATCTGTGTGTGCTACAGGATAAGAATATTTTAAAACAAAATTAAAAAATGTATTTTCAAATACATACAGTGATCCTTGTAATTTGTAAATTTGCTTGTCGAATGAAAAACAACGAATAACAATATTAGCCTCGGGTGCACCCATGTACTTTATCTTCTTGCTAACATATTACTTGATGCTCATCTCTCGCGAGAAACTTTGATCTTAGGTCAGTATGATGTCAGGAGAGCTTTTGACTCTGGGATTCATGCCCAGGCTTTGGTTGAGCTGTGTAAGCGAGGCGTGCGTTCTTCTATTGTAAGGTCACTACGTGATATGTATAGGAACCTCAAGCTTCGTGTTCGTTTGCAAGATGGTGAGCTTAGTGGGGAGATATCCGTACATAAGGGAATTAAGCAAGGGGCTATAATGTCTCCTACTTTGTATAATAACAGTGTTAATGATGCACAACAGGTTATCTCTCCGAGTTATATTTGCAAGCATATTGACTTGTCACTTCTGGGTTTTGCAGATGATCTTTTAAATCTGTCTCGGTTGCTTTCTTCATTAGGAAATAATTTCTTGAAAAAAGTTATGCTGATATTGGTTTGCAGTTTAATGTGGAAAAGTCTGCTGTTTTGTTTTTTAATTGCCCTGAAGATAATGCTACAATCAGGCTTGGTGGAATTACCGTAACACCGTCTAGTCACATTACGTACCTTGGCCTCCCGATTGGTCGTAATCTTCGAGAGACCCAGTCTTTGCTTATTGAACACCTTTCTAAAAAAGTGCGCATTGCCTATGCGGGTGTTGTCACTGGCCGTCGCAATTCAAGCCGTAAATATTTGGCTCGTCTTTATAATGCAGTAGCTTTGCCTCATGTCTTGTACCTGTCTCCGTTTTGGAAGCTCCTGAGTGCACGAAACAAGAAAGACATAAGGTCGGTGTTTTTCAAGTATGCCCGATATCTTCTTCAAGTGCCGCCTTTTGTTAGAAACCGCCATATTGTTGCGAAATATGGAATTGTTGAGCCTCTGAGTCCCGTGGAGGAGGTAATTCAGAATTACTCGAAAAAACTAGAGCTTCTGGATCACGAGTGGGCCCACCTTCTCAAATAGTTGTGTTATTATGTAGTTTTTTCTGTTTGTATTTGTTTTTCTTGCCAGTTTTTGCTTTTTCTTTCTTTTCTAGTTAGTGCTCTGTCTTTTTCTGTTGATTGTAAGACAGGTTATTAATAAAATTCATTCATTCATTCAATATTATTGTGTTGAAAAAAAGAGTCCGGTTATTTTGGTTTCAATTCAGTAAGCAATAGTTTGATTAAGATTCAAACTGAAAAAAAACTTCTTTGAAAGTAAAACAGATTTAATCCCCTTGAAAGATTATACGCTCAGCTGCATTAGTAGCTAGGAAGAAAGTATCCGAAGTAATGTTGTTTCATTTTAATGAATAGTAAAGATCAAGCTCATAGCCTTACTGTAAATTTCATGTTTTATGATATTTCAAATATGTTCATACGGAATAATGTCGATTGATGACTATGAATCTTTCGAAATTTCATTCCGTTCGATTCTGTCGATGAAAACTGAACCATTTCTTCCTCTGTTTTTGTCTATTCGTTTATATAACTTATATACTTATTTTATAAGACCTGATTTAGAACGTTCGTGTCAAGAGGGTCTATGTCAACACAGTTCGTGGTAATGAATTGGCAAAAATGAATGGTGCTATTGATAAACAAAACGGAAAAAGGAGTCTTGAGGAAAATTTAAAAAAAAAAAAGAAGAATAAGATTTGTATGCTAATTCTCAAAGTTTAAAATTCATTAGCTGCCCGCCAAAACTACGAGTCTGATAAAAATGTTTGTAGTTCTCAAAAAGGGGAAAAATCTTGAAAAGGGGGAGTAATCTTGATGAAAATTATACCATCGAATATAGCGTATCAGTAAATTCTTTTAATAGGTCCAAACCCTTCTTGAGAAGGAAGATCACGGATCAGTTTATTATACGGTCACCCCAAGGGTGACCGTATCGGGAGAGGGCTCGTTCGAACAAAAATTGTTTTCTAATCTATTTTACAAGCAAAAAATACTGTACCACAGAAAGTGGCGTCTTCTTCTATTTGAAGGCGGAAAACAATGTTGGACCAATGAGTACCAAAATACTATCAAGTAAAAATTCTGAGATAGCCAGTTGGTTTAAAACTATTTTTTCAGTTTCTCTGTTCCAGAGGTCATAATGTGCGTTCGCATATTTGCTCCTAAAGATGCAAGCAGTCCATACAAAATAAATTGCTAATAACGAAAGTCATTTTAAAAGCTTATTTAACTGAACTGATTCATTTGAAACTTTATGAAATTGTCTACGCTCGTGCATCATTGAAAATCAACTATTATGGAGGAGGGCCAGCAAATCTTTGGATGCATAAGGAGGGCTGCCTGAATCCTAAAATAAGAAAAAAACTTTTTGATATTAGGAGTGGGGTTTCAGGGGTGGTAGCCTTCCCCATATTCAGGGCAACCATAGGTATGACATGAATGAATTATTTTATTCAGTGACTAAAGCCGTAGAGAGTATTTCACAATCTAATCTACAAAATGTAGCATAAAATATCAAAAACTGAAAATCACAAGCAAAATACTAAACACCACAAAAAAACAAGGAAAAAGGAAAAACAATAAGTCGACAAATATTATTAACAATTAATAGTAATTAAATGAAGGGGAAAAGGAAAAAAAAGGAACAAAAAACTATACAATATCTAGTCTCTTTGTTCGGTTCGAGTATTCCAAAACGGCATACCGAGCCTCTTAGGAAAAGAAATTTAGGTATGATATTGTAACCAATGAGAAATTAAATAAAGAACAAGTTGTTTGAAATGAAAGTAAAGAGCAGCATAAAAATTAAAACGAACAGAAGTTACTATGTTAATGAGGAGGGTTTCCGCCCCCTCAAACTTCACTCTTTACGCTAAAGTTTTACTTTTTGCACTCGATGCCTTAAGAACGACTTCTCAAATACAAAGGCAATTAGAATTGGATAAAAATGTTCTCCATATTCCTCAAGAAAGAGTGAACTTATAGGTATGCGTTTGCTTGAAACGGTGAAATTTTTAAGTAGAAATGTTTTAAAAGGTAACTGGTAGACAAAAAATTGGCAATTGTCCCATAAGTATACTTTTTGCACTCACAGATGCTTCCAGTAAAGCATTATAAACCTTTGCAAGAAAAGGGACGGAGGAGGTGGGGAGGAAAATCTCCTCCCGGATACGGAACGATTTCTGTTCGTTTTAAAGATTTAATGTTTCTCTTTATTTTCATTTGAACAAACTTATTTCCTTATTACGATACAATCTAGCTATGTTAAATTAAATAAAAAAAAAAAGTTTTTTTAATTGAAAGTAAGGAGCGGCGTTAAAACTTAAAACGAACAGAAATTATCCCGTATATGAAAGTGGCTGTCGCTTACTCAACGCCACGCTCTTTACGCTAAAGTTTTTCATTGTTTAAAAAAAAATAGAGTTGTGAGAAAGTCAAACTTTCGCGTAAAGAGCGAGGCGTTGCGGCGGGGACAGCCCCTTTCATATACGGAACAATTTCTGTTCGTTTTATGTTGGGAAATTTATGCTCTAGCCATTTTAAGAACAAAAGTAGATCTTGTTTTACTTCATAAAGAAATCATAAAATGACATTTTTTCAACCTAACTAGATTAAATACAACCTAGCTCTATTTAATATACTTCAAATACTTCAGATTTAATTAGTCCAATTTTAAATTTAAGCATCCAACTCATATACTTTTGTATAAAGAGTAAAAAGCAATAAAATTATTGGTTGAAAAAACAACACATAAAACGTACGAAAGTTTGGAAACAGTGTGTCCTTTTCCAGAACTATGAATATAACTCGCTCTGTCCGCTCTTAATGCAATAACCCTCCATAAAAAATCAGCTCCCCATCTAGCCTTAAACTTCCAAATGAAAAAAACAACTTTAAAAACTAGTTTTTCCCTTAAAAATTTTATGTTAGTTTTTTTTTAGAAAAGCCTTTAAAAGAGTACACTCTTCAGAGTAGAAAGTACATGTAATTCACATAGTTGTAATGATTTCGTTAGCACAATGGAATTATTTACATTATTTCCACACTTGTTAACCCAAGTATTCCCCAGAGCTCACTCCAAAATTTGGAGAAACAAGAAATACCACAACCACTGGCCTGTCAAAATTATTTCTGTAAAACCATTGAGGCCAACTGATGCGTTCTATTCAAGCACAATGGATGTACTTGACCCGTGTAATGAACGATGCGGCGTTTTCTCTCTCGCAACAGTCTTGCTCGCTTTTCTCATACAAAATGATAACATTTGGAAGTGACATTTCTTCCCCCGTAGGGGTCTAATAAACTTAACCTGAAATTGACAAGCTAGTAATGTTATTCTAGCTTGAAACAGTCGGCTTCAATGAGGAAGAAGACTTCAGATGTCAAGGAATTTTGTAGAAAAAAGGAAACGAAACGAATATCTTTATTGTAGAGTGCCAACTCGTTATGTCTTGTATATATATATATATATATATATATATATATATATATATATATATATATATATATATATATATATATATATATATATATATATATATATATATATATATATATATATATATATATATATATATATATATATATATATATATATATATATATATATATATATATATATATATATATATATATATATTGTTGCTAATTTTAACTAATAAAACCCACCTCGTTCGAAATCCACATCGTCTTCTTTTCAGGGTTTAAGCGGGGGAGGGGGAGGCTAGCCTCACTGTTTTTTGTGGTGGCTCTTAATTGTAAACTTTGGTTTGCCTTTTGATATTATTTTGTTGTAGATGATGTTATAACAAATAAAAAACACTGCTAGAAACACAAATTATTTTAAGAAATGCGTAATTAATGCTTAGGTCTTTAAAAAGTTTAAGGTCGCGGTGGGCCTACTCTTATCAGCGATAACATATGTTCATTTTAAGCTCAACTTGATTATTACCTTTAATTTCTGTTTAGGATTCATCTATGCATTCACTGAGTATCAGTTATCCTTATATTTATTCATTAATAGTGGTTTTTGTTTGTTATAAGTTTGAGTTATTATATCAGTTTTTCTTTTTCGTGTTTGGTTTTAATGTTTTTTTTTAACTTTTGTAGAAAAACTACTTTTTGAAAGTTTTTTTTCAATTAATTGAAATTCACTTCCGTGGAGGTTCACTTCATCTGTTTATGAATTATTATTTCCAAACGACCATTCCTATCTTTCACTTACGACAATTGACAAAGCGAGAACATTGTTAATTCTATCAGTAAAGGATAAGAAACAAAAATAGGAGCTCCTGATAAAAAGCTATTGTGCTTCCTCAGCTACAGTTACTGACTTTCATGATTTTTTTCAGGCGAAAAACCGTTTAAGTGTGAATTTGAAGGTTGTGATAGAAGGTTTGCAAATAGCTCAGATAGAAAGAAGCACTCGCATGTACATACATCGGATAAACCTTACAATTGTAAAGTGCGAGGATGTGACAAATCTTATACTCACCCATCTTCTCTCAGGAAACATATGAAGGTAACCTCATTTTTCTTCTTTGCGTTAAGCTAGAAGTATCTTAAGAAGATAAGAGTTGACGTCCACGTTAAGCCTCGTAATATTTATAGATTTGAGGATTTCGGGCTTGAAACTTCCTTAAGATTTTTCTCTGCCTAAGTTGATGGGAGCGTTGTTTCCCAATTTTTCGCTTGCCCATATCAGCCCCTGTGCTATTTCAGACTACTGATTTCTTTGAGCAGAATTACTTAAAAGGACTTGAAAAAACATTAACTTCATTGAATCAAATAAGAGCAAAAAGGGATAATCAAAAATTAAATAAACTGCTAGAAAGCCGTGTGACTAAATATATATTATAATAGTTTCACCATTTTGGAATAAATGCTGAAGTGTAATTAATTAGACAGAAAGATTATATAGATAGCGTTAATAAAGAGTTTGAGCGAGCAAGGTATACTGAGTTTGTTTTGGAGGGACCAGAATTTCTGGGTTGGACACAATTTAGAAGAAACGCAAATGTCAGGGTTTCATGGGATTCAATGTTGGACCCAAAGGATCCCTCCGCTCACATTCGTCGAATATCAATTTAATACGTTTTTCAAAACAGATTTCTTTGTTTCAAACAGACTTTAATTTGGGTGCTATAGTCTGAACGACCGATTTTAAAGACAACTACCCCGGTTTTATTGCCTGTATTTTAATTAAATACTGTGGTCAAGTGACAAGTTTAACAATATATCGATTTTATGCACATTCTCAGAGTGTCATTACTACAAGGGTCAAAATGCTAGGCCTTTCGAAACTGTCATACCCCTGCGGAATTTTATGGACAGTTGTATTTTGAAGTATCTCATTATTGGGGTAACCGGCTTAGTTTTTATGACCATTGGATTATCCTTGGTCCCATACTTTTGTTTGTCATAGGAAGAAAACCCTTTAAATTTACAAAAAGTTGTGTTTTACTGCTCTACGAAATACCTTATTAGAATAAAAACTAGATCAATCTTGGAATATTGATTTATAGGACGATAGCCAAGCTTCATATCCTTTTAATATGCATATTTTTAAAAATGTCAAGTTTCCAAATGACTTTTTGAGCAACTTGTCTGAAGCAGAGATAAGAAATAAGAACATCGTGTACCAGAAACAATGTAGGCTATATGCTATAATAAGTGTCTCAGACCACAATAATTTTAGTCCTGAAAACAAGGCCGTACCCATTTTTTTCGGAGGGGGTTTTACTGAAAAAATATTTGGGGGAGTGGGGTTTACACAAAAAAACCTCAACGCATACAAAATTTGTTTATATTCATTTTTGTTACGGTTTTACGAGTGACACCAACAGTTCGGGGGGTTAAAACCCCCTACTCCCCCCCCCCTTCTGGGTACGGCCCTTCCTGAAAATGAAAGAAATCCCCCAATTAGTTCTCACAAAAAAGACTATACCATTGGTTCAGGACTATTCATTCAGCTCATATATATTGTTAAAGTTATTCGCAAAAACTTAAAACTTAATTGCAAACCCTAAAATCTGGAGTCCTGTAACTAAATACATATGTGCAACTTTCCGTTCTTCTCCCTCTGTGTGCTGGGTCCTCTATGATGCTTCATAACAGCAGGTCAAAGTTTTAAAACGGTGATTTTATTCAGAATAGTCGAAACGCCTTAAAGTTAAATTCCGAGCGGGTAAGGGGTGACATGGTGGTTGCATCACCAGGGGCAAGGGTGCCGGTAGATCTGCCAAAGGAAACAATAAGTATTACTAAAGACACGAGCTGCAGAACCGACTGTTTCAAGTTCACATGAATGTTGACCACCAGCCGGCCTCTTCGGCATTCTGTTTTACCTCTATTTACGTACGTATTTTGTTTAGGGGGGGAGGGGGCTGTGATCTTTTTAACGCGTCAAAACTTTGTTTATACGCATTTTTGTTAAATTTGTATGAGTTTGGTAAATTGTTTGGGGGAGGGGGGGCTCAAACCCGGTAGCCACCTGCATACAATATTTTTCTCTCCGTCAAAGCTGCTTGTGTTACAAAATGAAAAAGTGGGTGGGTTTGATTTCGCAGCATAATCAGTAGCTGAGTATACATTTGATCACGCTGAGAGGCATGGATATTGTTTACTATAAATGTATATGCTGTAATTGCCAGTCTAACCAGAGCTATTTAGCTTGTATTTTTGGTCCAGGAAAATAATTGCTTGCTCCCGAATTGAAAGTTACTTGTAATTCGTCATTTTTTTGTTCATACAGGTAGCAATTACGGAGCAGAAATATTTTATTAATGAGAAATTTCTAATTGCATTTAGCCCAAGGGGAACTACTTGTGCCAAGAATATGACATTAATTTTTGATCAAATTTTAGAGTAATGCGCAAAGTTATAATTTGGGTTGAAATTATCGTAATTTATAAAAGACAATAAAAGCTTTCTTAACTTTTGAAAAGCAAAAAAAGCTTTCTATAAACCTCAGCACAGAAAAAGAGAGAGAGTTGAACATTACATATATATATATATATATATATATATATATATATATATATATATATATATATATATATATATATATATATATATCCTTACGCGAAAGCAGTTCTTTGAGTATGAATCCCCCCTTTCTCTAAAAGTAAAGAAATAAACATGAACTCGTTGATGATATAATGGCTATGAATAAACGTTTGGTAAAATTGCGATAATCCAGTATCTAGGAAAGTTTGTGCGCTGGGAGTTATCTGGCTAAGGAAATGAGGCTCATTTGAATGGATCTACAGCCCCAATTAAGGTCAAGGAAAGTGTCTTCCGCTCTAGACTCCGCCATATTTCTACTTTACAGACCTAAAAATGTTTATTAAAAGAGGAGAGTCCAAGAGGTCACCCACTTACCACCATTTGGTACTGCTCGGTGCGTCACGTTTGCCACACAGTTCCGCCACGCTCTACACGCGCCACCTGGTGTACGTGATTCCTGAACGTTGGCAAATCCTTAGGGACTATCTTACATTAAAAATGAGTCGTTTTCTCAACTATCAAACAGTTCGTGGTAACAAACTGTAAGTAAGGAGCGACCCGGCTCAATGGTAACCGAAACTGTAGAAAACGGAATTTTGATACCAATAGATACATCAAAAGAATCATATTTTAATGCAGATTTCAAATATATAAGTTTCATCAAGTTTAGTCCTACTTATCAAAAGTTACGCGCCTGAGAATGTTTTGCTGATTTTCGAAAAAAGGGGAAAAGACCCCCTAAAAGTTATAGAACCCTACGTATACGATTGGGTTCATCCCCTAGTCAATACCTCGCTCTTTAAACCAAAAATTATTTTTTAATTTCATAAGATATGTTTATTATTGTTAACGGCCTTTGTGATTAAAGGTTAATGTTCAAAGAATTGTAACAAAATTGGAACTTTAGCGTAAATGCCAAGGTATTGAATAGGGAGCGAATCCTCTAATGTGTATTAAAAATATAGCAATATAGAGGTTCGTTACCTAAGCTAATTCGTAAGTTATGTATATTTATTACTAATAAAAACGTTCGTAAATAAAATTAAACAGGTTTCGAGAGAGCCATTTAACCAATTAAAATTAAAATTAATATTCAATTTTTTTTTAATTATTCATGTACGGTGAGGCAAAATCAAAACCTGCATTAATTCAAAAACGTTCAAAAATTAAATAAAAAGAACAAGTTTTTTTTAACTGAAAGTAAGGAACGACGTTAAAACTTAAAATGAACAGAAATTATTCCGTATATGAAAGGGGCTGTCCCCTCCTCAACGCCTCGCTCTTTACGCTAAAGTTTAACTTTCTCACAACTCTATTTTTTTTAAACAATGAAAAACTTTAGCGCAAAGAGCGAGGCGTTGAGGAGAGGACAGCCCCTTTCATATACGGAATAATTTTTGTTCGTTTTAAGTTTTAACGTCGTTCCTTACTTTCAGTTAAAAAAACTTGTTTTTTTTATTTAATAGGATAAGGGTCCGATTCTCTTGAGCTACTGGCTTTGACAAGGTAGTTCCAAGGATTGGATGAATTTTCCACCAGGCCTGATCATTGGTAACATTTTGAGTTCAACTCGGGGCCCCACTTCGGTAAAACTCTAGACAAGCTCCTTTTCCTTTCTTGGAAAGGGGTTAGGCTAGGAAAAATAAAACTTTCAGGGATCGATCTAGAGACTAAACTATTCCCTGAAAAGGTATATTGAAGTATCTACCTCCACTCTTTCTCCCTCTAGAGGGCCCTGACCATTGATGACATTGAAAAATCTTTTTGTCGTAAAAGTGAAACCTTGCAAAATAGATCTTCTGCTTAAATGAAGTACAAGCAAGGCCGTACCCAGAGGGGGGAGGGTTAGGGAGGTTTGAACCCCCCCTCCAAAATTTTTGTTTGACTCGTAAACAACGTAGCAAAAATGGATATAAATTTTTTTTATGGTTTTTTAGTTTTTTTTGTGTACCCCCCCCCCCTCCGAAAAAAAATCTTTGAGTAAAACCCGCTTCGAAAAAAATCCTGGGTACGGCCTTGAGTACAAGAAAAGTGTTTTCAGGTTCACAGCTTTGCTCAATCCCAATTTGTGAGGTTTCGAAGACCTGCAAGTACCATTCCTAAATTTTGAAAAAAAACCATCGATATGGCTTAAAATTCAACTGAAGTAACAGAAATTATATTTTCAAAAGTAAAACCAGAGAAAAGAAACTTGAAAATTAATGTATTTGATGTTTTTTCAAAATTCCAATAGGTTAATTAGGTAAATTTCTAAGACTTAGAAATCAGAAGAGGGCTAAAATAGTAGCTTGGCAATACCTTCACGGAG
Organism: Artemia sp. Qi Xiang Cuo; assembly: GCF_049724085.1. NCBI lineage: Eukaryota > Metazoa > Arthropoda > Branchiopoda > Anostraca > Artemiidae > Artemia > Artemia sp. Qi Xiang Cuo. Next base: position 28,894,078 of record NC_142811.1, read on the forward strand.
TATGTTTTTTGGCCCTGGATTCAATACTGAAAGTCTCCTTTTCCTAACCCAGCCCCTTTCCAAGATGGCTATAAGTAGCTTGTCAAGAATTTTACCCTGACTTCCCCCTAAAAGCCTTCATACATGCCTACAAATCTCACATACCTTTTAAGTCTAAAAAAAAGCAAGTTAGCCTACTCTGACCCAACTAATTTACTGGGCTATGCACCTACGTATACATTAAATCATGCCGCTTTCAAGCATAAGGAAAAGATAAAACAGGGTCGTGGAGAATGTTAAAAGTAAAAAAAAAGTTTATCATACTTCAAGACATTCGATGAATCTGTCTGTAGTATCTGCAATCTGCATGATATGAATTTTGATAGACCACATTCCAAAGACAGTTACGGAGACGAAGTTTGAATTATAATAACTACGTCATTTGACACTAAGATCCTTCTGGGTATGATTTGGATAAACCAATCAGAGCTCTTGGAGAACCATGTTTATTCAGTAACTAGTGGAGCATTAATTTTTAAATTCCCACAAAACCCTGTAGAGTGTCGAAAGAAATTGGGAGTTTTGTGGCTAGATGGTTTCAGTTTCAATTTATTAACCGCGCAAATTTTTGACAGCATAAAAAGAAAACTGTTTGTAGTCTATATTACCCGTCTTTTATTTACCAGTTTGGCAATTCTGGCATGTGGTTTTTAAATTAATAGCTTTTTCAAATTTATATTAAAATTGAGCTTTTATTATGAATTTGTCTCTAAATTAACGAGGCAATTAATTTTGGAGTTACAAAGCTATTGTTATTAAACTAGTGCCATTTCTTTCTTCCTCATAGTTGTTTAATGGTAAAAGTCTTTCTAAGATATATAAAAACGATAATTTTTTCCGAAATGTGTTACCTCAGATTTGCTGGTTATCTTTATCTTACTGTAGATCAACTTAATCAATAGTTTATCAATTAAAAAATAGAGGTACTTGCGTATTATAGCGACCACACTGTTGTTCTACATCTGTTGTAGTGAAAAATAATAATTTTGGAGAGAGCGAACGGTACTTACATATTAGCCAGGCAGAACACGAGAAGTGAAGTTTGGTTAATGCTAATGATTTAAAACAAAATAGTATGAAAATATTATAGTTCAGAAACAAATTTGGGATATATACTTACACATTAGAGGGGTGGGGGTAAAGCATAACATATATTGAATACGTAACCTAACCTAGGTGCCTGTTTTTGCCCCTAAACCCCAAAAAACTAGAGTATAAATATTGTTCCCGGAGTGAGAACCCCCCTGTTTCAAAGGAATTCTTTCTTTAAAGAAGCTGCCTGGCCAGTTTTTCGGATCACAAATTTTCACGTGTTGCCTGGCTAATACGTAAGTACCGAGCGAAGTTCCCTATATCCCCCAAAATTCTTGTTCCGTAAGCTCATGGGTACGCGCCTGTCCAAGGGAGCTGATATAAGGAACTAATAAAAAAGGTATTTTGTTACCAAAAGTAGAAGACTATTGAGAAGATACAATTGAAGATACAAAATTAGTGATACAATCCAATATTAAACCTTGTGGTTCTTCGGGTCACGAGTAAGCGAGGACTTTGCTAATCTGGAATAATGACGTTCACTTCATAATTTCAGGTACACGGAAAAAGTCCCCCTCCAGCCTCATCAGGATGTGATTCCGACGAGAATGAAAGCATAGCCGACACTAATTCTGACTCAGCTGCGTCTCCATCACCAAGCAGCCATGACAGCTCCCAAGTCCAAGTTAATCATAACCGGCCGCCTAATCATCACAACCTTGGCCTGGGTTTTACTAATCCCGGTCATATTGGTGATTGGTACGTTCATCAATCTGCTCCTGATATGCCTGTCCCACCAGCAACAGAGCACTCTCCTATAGGGCCGCCTATGCATCATCCTCCTAATTCATTAAATTATTTTAAAACGGAGCTGGTTCAAAACTAGTATTAATGTGATTATTAGATGGTCTTACCAAAGAAAGGTTGGCGGATGTGCCTTCCATTGGCCTTCTTTAATCGCTCTTGAGCATGTGGGGCACTTACTTTGAAAGGGATTTCTGTGATATTGGTTAATTGGAGTTTTTTACTTGTATATTTTCCTAGGATTACTTATGATATTATTAAAATATGAAAATCCCCAATTTTCACTACAAAGAAGGGTATTGTCAAGTCATAGAAGCAAAAGGAAACTTTACACAAAAACAAAAGAAATTTGCCTTCTGTTGTTGGAAGTTGAATCTTCTATACAGTATAATAATAATCAAATATATTCAAACTAAGTTTGGCCTTGTACAATTAATTGAGATTTTATTCCAATTTTAGCGTAAGAAGATTAATAATCTTTGATTATCTTTCGCCTTTTCCTTGCACATGCTAGCATCAAATCTGGATTAAATTGGGCAGGGAATTCTTGATTTGTTAAATAGAAGTAAACAAATCGTGGGGTCGGCCAGAAGTAGATTCAGAACTGATTCACAGGTTAATATGGTTGAACGATCCCTGTGGAAGCTGGTTTAATTCTTAATAGCTTCGTCAGCTTCTAGCTTCCTCCATGAATGACTTGACTTTACAGATCTTTGTTGCCAAAAATGTGAGGTGAATTTATGTACGGTGTGACTGTTATACTGCCGGCTAGATTCATGATTACAGAATAAATTGCAAATACTAAACAAAATATACCGTTTAAACGAAGAACAAACCTTAATAAGAAAAGAAAGTAAAATTATTGAAATGCGCCCCTAGTGCAAAATTTATTAAAAAACACATATGTGCATGTTGATGATCTGACAATGATGACACCAAAAAGTATCGGTATTTCTTGATTAGTTACACCACGAGAAAACTGCATGCTTTAACAATCTATTTGTCGTTAGAGCAATGCAATAACCTTTTGTCCAATAATAAAGCATAATTTGTTATGAAGTAACTACAAAACGTTTAAAGAAAACATTCTGGAATTGTATTTTAACAATTAAAACGTTTGACAATCAGTTTATCAGAATTTTCACATCTGACAGTATTAGTCTATAAAATAAGATGTGTTTTCTCGTGGGGAATTGTTCCTAGATACCACTTGCCTTGTATAGTCGAAAATTCACGCGACATTTTTAAATCTTTACATGAATTTCAAACACCAGCTTTATAACTATCTTAATATATTTCTCCGAGCAGTGTCCTAAGCAGACATATATTTGGAAATTATTTCATGAGGGGGGGGGGGGGTAAATTAGAAGGAAGTATAAAAAAATGAAAAATTGTAAGGAAAGTATTAAATATTTGTAGGGAAATTTGCTAAATCTCCAGGTGTCGGGCGAAGGAGGAAAGTAGCCCAAAAACCCAAATCCTGAATACATACCTGGTCCTTACAAATTCATCATTCCTAACAGGGAATGCAAATACATTAGCTATCTGATTTTCAAAGTTTTCAAAAAGTCTTGAAACGTTTACTCGCGTTCAGCACTACTCAATTATCAGCAAAAAAGAAATTATCTTTCTTTTATTACAATAAAGTTATCAGGCATTGATTTCATTTCAATGAAAAATCTTCACATTTCAAATTAGGGGCGCAAAACCATCGTGAGGGTACTTTAATGACAGCTTCTATCTGGTATGTCCAAAGAAACCCTTGTGTTTGGAAATTTGATATCCAGTCTAAATGCTGAGATGGGTGCAATCAATAGAAGGCAATTATTCTGTTCTCATGAATTCTAAGCTTCAGACAATGATATTGAAGTTCACCACAGTTTGTTGTGCTTTATTGTGGTCAAATTTAAAGATTATATACCTAACGAAGATGTGGCATAGCAATAGGAAGAAAATTTGTTCTAATTGATTACTTTTGTAGCGGGTTGTAGATTTGTAACAACGAAATCTTAGCAACAACAACTGATACCACTTTTATTGTATAACAAATAAGCAGTGGTCTCAATTGGGGAAGGTGGAGCAGAGGGAGGCGCGTGCTCCCCTTAGGTTGTTTGCCCTCTATATTTGGAAAAAAAACTTTTTTTAAGGAGGGGTATTTTTAGTGAAAAACGTCTTGTCTTGGTATTTACATTAAAAAATTGAAAAAATGGTAATTTTGTCTCCCCCCCCCCATTGATTCTGAAGCCCCCCTTCCTAAATTATCATGAATTAATCCTATCAAAAACTGGGTAGAAAAAAAGCTATCTATTCACACAAATGTTTGTAAAATCTATTCCCGTGTTGTCACATCTTCGCTGGAAACAACAAAATTCTTATCACAATTGAAAAGCTTGAGAGCACGTTCCATAATACTTTTTACAGTTATTCTCAGTTCTTTCCGCCGGGCTTATCATAGATGAATCGATACAAGGACATCCATTGATCAGTTGGCAATGCTGTTTATAACTCAAATCTTCAAAACGATCAAATTCAATTAAGTCTTAATTGCAGTAGGTACTAGGGAACGTGGCCCAAGTTTAGTTTATTTGTCTTTCTTTTCATTATTGCGTCAGATGTTACTTTGTTATTTTTTAGATATATCTGTGGTCTTTTATTGGTCTTAATTTTTTAAATTGCACTGTTTATGAACAAAAACAACAATGAAGTTATTAGATTTTAATCAGCGCTTAAGTTTGATAATTTGAAAAGTCTTAACACAATATTTAGTGTGTTTATCGTGAATATCTATGCATTTCTTGTAGATCAAATGGTTCTACAGTTGCAGAGTAATCTTGTAAAATACGTATATGTAACAAACGCAAGTACATGTCAGTCATTTATTTTACAATTTATTGGTTTGAAGGGGAAGGCTTCAGGACATCGAAACGTCAGGACCACTACCGTCATAACATCGACAAAAAATCCGTCAGAACCACTAACCGTCAGGACATCGACAGTCATAACGTCGACACTTCAGTTCATCGACAGTCACAATCGCTACCCGTCAGAACGTCGACAGTCATAACATCGACACGTCAGGACATCAACAAAATCCATCATAACATCTAAAATTTTAAACTTTAGTCTTTTGGGGTTTAGGAGGAAAAGGCACCTAGGTTAGGTTAGGCTACGTATTTAATATATGCTATGCTTTACCCCGCCCCTGTGCTAATATACAGCTGAGATTTGTTTCTAAACTATTATATACTTATTACTGTTATATAAACTTATAATTTTTTTTGTCGATGTCCTGGCGGATTTTTTTGAGGTCCTGACGTGTCGATGTTATGACTGTCGACGTTCTGACGGGTAGCAATTGTGACTGTCGATATTCTGACGTGTCGACGTTCTGACGGTTAGTGGTTCTGACGGATTTTCCTTGTCGACGAAATGACGTTTAGTGCTTGTGATGGTTAGATGAAATGGTAGCATCCCTTTAAAGCTATCCACTTCAGCCTGAAAAGGCAAAAAAAGTATGTTTAAACATACGGTTTTATTACAACTACCCAGCAATTAAAGTTGCATCTTCTTGCATTATTTATTGTTTTTCAATTGATTTGTATTTTAAATTACTAAATTTTAGGATTTTTCGTGAAGAGATTAAGTGTTATGTTCGAATATGTATATACAATGTACAATATGTATAGTTTAACGTTTTAATGATGGAAGACCAGTTTTTTGTTGTTAAAGTAAGTGGCATTATTGTAATGGTTTACATAAAATCGATCGTTCTTAATAAATGAAATCGTTATTCTAAAAATTTGTAATTCTTTCAGATTTATATAGTTAGAAGCGAAATTTAGGTTTAAACACAAATAACTGTTCAAATATGGATAATCCTTTTGTTAGACAGTGAAAAAGAATGCTGGAAATTCTGGATATTTTCATCACATACACGGCGACCGTAATCACCAGATAAACCTATCAGTTTATTAACGTGTTCATGATCCTATCAAATGATTAATATGATTTTTCTATTTTCTCTTATATTTCCATAAAATTGCATTTTGTGTTTTTAAATCTGTAGGAATATTGCAGGAAATACGTTAATTTCTTTTTGCTTTTACAGACGTTTCTTTTTTCCATATTATAAATTTCACAAGTTTATAACAAACAACAAAACTAGAAAAAGATAGTATGAAGATAGTTATAAAGATATAACTATCATAAAGATATAGATAGTTATAAAGATATAGATAGTTATAAAGTTATAAAGATAGTATAAAGATAGTTAAAATGAATAAGTTTTAACTCATAATAAATAGTGGAAATAGTTTTTCGATGAAAAGAAATAATGAATTTATAACATAAAACGAGTGAAAAGTAGGTAATACAAACCATTACACCTAAAACGAGAGAACATTACTGTGAATGAAGAAATGACAGCCAAAAGAAACAAGATTGAAGAACCAAAGGGGGCCGGTATATGGAAATTCATCTTTGAACTAAAAAAGATGTCATTTCTTAATTCTTATAACGCTTTTCAATAATCAGACAGTTCTTGATAGCAAAATGTAAGTAAGAAGCGGCAATTTTAAAAACTAAAAAAATGAAATTTTGTAGAAAAGAGCAAATCACGGCCAATAGTAACCAAAATATAAAATTGGCTTTTAAAGAAACTGTATAGTAACAAATATTTTCTATGTGACGCTATTTTAAAATAAAAGCTTTCATTCAGAGTCCTATGAAGAGTAATATGTATTTATCAGAAGAACTTCCTGAGAATCTAGAAAAAAGAGTCTCAAACCACCGCAAAATGACGTCTAATTGAAAAAGGAAGTACACCATTGAAATTGTCATTGTCGAAAAGGCTCATGAACGGAAAGAAAAAGGCTCATGTGGGAGGCTCATTCGAACGGAAAGTTAAAGTTCTACTGCCCTTTTTAAGTGACAAAAAAAAATGGAGGGCAACTAGGCCCCCTCCCACGCTCATTTTTTCCCCAAAGTCACCCGATCAAAATTGAGATAACCATTTTGTTCAGCATGGTCGAAAATATGATAACTATGTCTTTCTGGATGATTTAATCCCCCGAAGTCCCCGGGGGGAGGGCTGAAAGTTATGAACTTTACCCAATGTTAACATATAGTACTGGTTATTGGGAAGAATACAGACGTTTTCAAGCCGGATTTTTTCTGGTAGTGGGGGGGGGGGGAGTGCGTCGGGGGTTATGTGGGAGGATCTTACCATGAAAGAACTTTTCATGCGAGAAGGGACATTGCTATGAAGGGGGCACCGGATTTCCCAGCATTATTTAAATAAAGATCAGAAATTATATATAAAAAAAACAAGTTTTTAACTGAAAGTAAGGAGCAACATCAAAACTTAAAACGACAGAAAACATTACGTATATGATTGAGTTAATCCTTTAGTCAATACCTCGCTCTTTAAGCCAAAGATTATTTAGTACTTTCGTAAGAGCTATTTATTCTAATTAAAGGTATTTGTGATTAAGGGGTTACTTTTAATGAATTGGAAGAAAATTTGAACTTTAGCTTAAAGAGCGAGGTATTGACTAGGAAGCGAACCGTCTAAAATACGTATTAAAATACAAGAATATAGAGGTTTGTTGCGTAAGTCAAATCGTAAGTTACGTATATTTATTACTAATAAAAACGTTCATAAATAAAATTAAACAGGTTTCGAGAAAGCCATTTAACCAAATAAAAGTAAAATTAATATAATTTTTTTTTTTAATTATTCATGTACGGTGAGCCAAAATCAAAACCTGCATTAATTCAAAAACGTTCAAAAATTAAATAAAAAAAAACAAGTTTTTTAACTGAAAGTAAGGAACGACGATAAAATTTAAAACGAACAGAAATTATTGCGTATATGAAAGGGGCTGTCCCCTCCTCAACGCCACGCTCTTTACGCAAAAGTTTTACTGTCTCACAACTCAATTTTTTTAAACAATGAAAAACTTTAGCGTAAAGAGAGAGGCGTTGAGGAGGGGGCTCCCCAAAGTAAGGAGCGTCTTCGTGCAAAAGTAACCGAAACTCTAAAAAAGATAACTTTTATAATAATTAGTACATCAAAAGAATTTTCTTTTTATGCCGATTCTAAATATTCAAGATTTATTAACTTTAATCTTACGAATCGAAAGCTACAATCCTGAAAAAATTAGCCTGATTTTCAAAACAAAGGGGGGGGGGGGGCACCGTCCTAATGAAAATATCACCATCAAATTCAGCATATAAGAGAACACTACTGTCGATGTTTGAATCTTCTATCTACAAATACGTGGAATTTTGCATTTTCATGCCCATTTTCAGTGACCAAAAAGAGTTTGCCACGGGAAATGGCGTTTTATATAATTCTCTGGCACTAAACTACGATTTTGCCCTAAAGAAGCCATTAATGGTCAACATTAATTGACAAGAGACAGCCAATTTATTTATGAGTATCAAAATTCTATAACTTGATATTCTGAGTTTCTCAGCAGCAGAGAAAGTAATGCTGTACGGAATTTGATCCTAAGAAGTCACGTAATTTAGTTTATATAAAATAAATGGTAACTATAGATATTTATTATCTAAATGCTTGATTGAATAAACCAAGTTGATTCACTTAATTTTTCATGAAATTACGTACCTTATATGCCCCCAGGGCATTAATTACAACCCTTACAAAAAGGGCTGTGAGGGTGGTAGTCATCCTCTAAGACCTAATTTCCAGAACTTTCAACTACGTTAAACAAAATGGCTATCTCAAAATTTTGATTGGATGTGTTTGGGAAAATAGTCGGCGTGAGTGGGGCATTAGTCGCTTTCTAATCACTTCCAACCATTAAAAAGGCACTAGCCCTTTCAATATCTAATCAAATGAGCCCTTTTGAAGTTTCTACGACAACGCTTTAAATAAAAACCTAATTATCCTCCAGAGCATAACTAACACCCCTTCCCCTGCGGGAGGGGGGGGGGGGTGTCATCCTCAAAGACCTAATTTCCAGAACTTTATGCTACGTTGAAAAAAATGGCTATCTGAAAATTTTGATTGGATGGATTTGGGGGAATAGTGGGCGTGAGAGGGGGGCTAGTTACCCTCAAAATACTTTCTACTATTCAAAAGGGCACTATCCCTCTCAATTTCCAATTGAATGAGCTCCTTTTGAAGCTTTTATGACAACTCTATCTGTAAAAACCTTATATGCCCCCAGGGCATAACTTACAACCTTTGCCCTGGGGGCTCTGGGTTTTTTTTTATCCTTAAATAAATAATTAACTTTCAATTACGTTGAACAAAATGGCTATTTCTAAACTTTGATTGAATTTGTTTGGGGAAATGGTGGCCGTGGGAGGGGGGTTAATTACTCCCCACTCACTTTCGACTATTAAAAAGGGTAATTTCAATTTCCAATCAAATGAGCCCTTTTTGAATTTTCTACAACAACTTTCTATATAAGCCTTATATGCCCCAGGGCAAAGCTTACAACCCTTGCACTGAGGGCTCTGATGGGGTTACTATCCTAAAAGACCTAATTTCCAGAACTTTCCACTGTGTTGAACCAAATGGATATCTCAAAATTTTGATTGGATATGTTTGCGGAAATGGTGGGCGTGAGACGGGGGTTAGCTGCCCTTCAATCACTTTCGACTATTAAAAGGGCACTAGCCCTTTCCATTTCCAATTGAATGAACCCTTTTTGAAGTTTCTACAACATGACTTTTTACAAAAAACCTTATATACCCCCAGGGCATAACTTACAACCCTTGCCCTGAGGGCTCTGGGGGGGGGAGGGGTTGTCATAGACCTAATTTCAAAAATTTTCAACTACGTTGAACAAAATGGCTATATAAAAATTTTGATGGGATGTGTTTGGGGAAAAGGTGGGCGTGAGACGGAGGTTAGTTGCCCTCAAATCACTTTCGAGACTATTAAAGAGGGCACTAGCCCTTTGAATTTTCAATCGAATGAGCACTAGCCCTTTGAATTTCGAATCGAATGAGCCCTTTTTCAAGTTTCTATGACAAAGATTTCAATAAAAACTTATATACCCCCAGGGCATAGCTTATAACTCTTGCCCTGAAGACGGTGGGGGAAGTTTTCTAATCAAAGGTATAATTTCCTGAAATTTAAACTGCGTGGAACGAAATGGCTATCTCAAAATTTTGATTGGATGTGCTTGGGGAAATGGTGGGCGTGGAAGGGGTGTTAGTTGCCTTCCAATCACTTTCGACTATTAAAAAGGGCAGTAGCCACTCCGATTTCCAATTGAATGAGCCCTCTTCGAAGTTTTCACGACAACTTCTTCGATAAGAAGTGCCCTGGTCTAAACGAAAAAAAAAAAATAATAATTAATACATTATGCCAACATTGTTCTTTACTTAGATAGCGCGATTGCGCTGCCTATGATACATTAATCTGAATAGGGTTCTAAACCCTATGCTTTCTAAAAGCCAGAATATAATTTGTACTTTACTGAAAAAAATGTGCATTGTCAGTTTAATATACATATGCTGATATTTATGCCTTTAAATCATAATTAATTTTTGATTTCTTAAAGTTATAAAAGTGGAAACATTTAAAAGAATTTTTTCAGTAAAGTACAAACTATATTTTGGCTTTTAGAAAGCAAAGGGTTTAGAACCCTACTCAGATTAATTTCTGCTCGTTTTGAGTTTGACTCATTCTAATTTCTGTTTATTTTGGGATTCATTTATTTATTGATACTGAATTGTGGTAGTTGTATGCTTGGTAGATTATTTGATTCTATTTTTGTTCATTTTGGTTTAATGGAGTTCTTTACATTTTTTGAAAAACTTTTTTTTGCAAAACGTTTCTTTGATTAATTTCTGTTCGTTTTATACTGACATAGTCTTTTTCAGAGAGAAAGACTGAGCCTCTTTTGAAGTTAAACAACCATCCCTTTTAGAAAAACCTTTAATACCCTCTGGGCATAACTTACAACCCTTGCCCCTAATCTCAGGGGTTTGTTTCAACCCCAAAAGCCTTGTTATATGATATTTAGACTATTTTAAATAGATAGGCTGTCTCAAAATTTCTATTAGACGCATTTCAGGTTAATATGACGTGTGTTTAGGGGGAGGGGGTAGCTGCCCACTAATTACTTTGACTCTTAAAAAGAGCACTAGTTCGTCTGATTACCAATCCAATGAGCCCCCTTTGAAGTTTATATGACCACACTTTCTATAAAAACCCTATATATCCCCAGGGCATAACTTACAACCCTCGCCTTGGGGGCTGGGGAGATTTGTTATCCTCAAAGACAAAATTTCCAGGCCTTTCTGATAGGCTGAAGAAAATTGACACCTACACACTTTGATTGAAAGTTTTTGTGGAGATGAAGGGTGTGGAGGGGGGCAATTGCCCTTTGGTTCTTTTTAACTAATAAAAAGGCATAAAACTTCTCGGTCATCTATTGAGACGCCACTTTTTGAAACTTCTACGACAAAACTGCCTATGAAAATCATAAGTACCTGCAGGTCATAACTAACGACCTACGTCACCAAAGCTATGGGGGGAGGGTTGTCATCATCTAATGCATAATTTCAAGATCTTTCAAATATTTTGAACAAAATGGCCAAATCAAAATGTTGATCGGAAATGTTTGGACAAATGAAGGGCGTGGGGGGGGGGGGGGAGGAGATTCTCCCTCCGATTACTTTCGACTATTAAAAAGGGCGATATCCCTCTCAATTTCCAACCGAAAGAGCCCTTTTTGAAGTTTTTCCAAAAACACTTTCTGTAAGACATTATATGCCGCCCAGGGCGTAACTTACATCCTCAGCCCTGAGGGCTGTGGGGGATTGTCATACTCAAAAATATAATTCCCGGACCCTTCAACTACGTTCAACAAAATGGCTATATCAAAATATTGATCAGAAGTGTTGGGGGAAATGAAGGGTGCGGTGGGGGGGGGGAATTTGGCCTCCGATCACATCTAAGAATTAACAAGGGCACTAGCTCTCTCAATTCCCAATTGAATGAGTCCTTGTTGAAGTTTCTACAACAACGCTGGCAAAGACCTAATTTCCAGAACTTTAAACTACCTCGAACTAAATGTCTATCTCAAAATTTTGATTGGATGGGTTTGGGGAAATAATGGACGAGATGGGGCGTTAGTTGCTCCCAATAACTTTAGAATATTAGATAGGGCAGTAGCCCTTTCAGTTTCCAATCGAATGAGCCGTTTCTGAAGTTTTTACGACAACGCTTTCTATAAAACCTTATATCTCCCCAGGGTATAACTTACAGCCCTTGCGCTATGGGCTGTAGGGGGAGTCTCATCCTCAAAGACATAATTTCCGGACTTTTCAACTACGTTGCACAAAATAGCTATCTTAAAATTTTTATTGGATGTGTCTGGGGAAATGGTGGGCGTGGGAGGGGTTTTAGTTTTCCTCCAATTACTTTTGACTATTAAAAACGGTACTAGCCCTTCAAAGTTTCGAAGTTTTTGAAGTTTCTATGACAACACTCACTATAAAAACCTTGAAAAACTTTCAACAACGTTGAAAAAAATGGCTATCTCAAAATTTTGATTGGATGTGTTTGGCGAAATGGTGGGCGTGAGAGGGGGGTTAGTTGCCCTCCAATTAGTTTTGACTAGCCTATTAAAAAGGGCATTAGCCCTTTCAATCTTTAATTAAATGAGTCTTTTTTTAAGTTTCTATGACAATATTTTCTATAAAAACCTTATATGCCCCCAGGGCATACCTTAAAAACATTGCCTTGAAGGCTCGGGGGGGGGAGGTGGTTTGTCATCTTCAAAAACCTAATTTCTAGAACTCTCATCTACATTGAACAAAATGTCTGTCTCAAAATTTTGATTGGATGTGTTTGGGGAAATGGTGGGCATGAGAAAGGGGTTAGTTGCCCTCCAATCATTTTCGACTATTAAAATGGCACTAGACCTTTCAATTTCCAATAGATTTAGCCATTTTTGAAGTCTCTACGAAAACGCTTTTTATAAAAACCTTATATGCCCCCGAGGGCATTACTTACAACCCTTGCCCTGAGGGGTTCGGGGAGTTTGTCATGCTCAAAGATATATTTTCCAGAACTTTCAACTACGTTGAAGAAAATTCCTATCTCAAAATTAATAAGATGTGTTTTGGGAAATGGTGGGCTTGAGAGAGGGGTTAGTTGCTTTCCATTCACTTTCGACTATTAAAAACGGAACTAGCCCTTTCAATTTCGAATCAAATGAGCCTTTTATGAAGTTTCAACAACAAAATTTCTATAAAAACCTTATATACCCCCATTGCATAAATTACAACCCTTGCCTTGAGGGCGCTGAGCGGGTTATCATCCTCAAAGGCCTAATTTCCAGGACTTTTGATTACGTTGAAAAAAATGCTCTCCTATCATTTTTGACTATTAAAAAGGGCACTAGCCCTTTCAATTTCCAATTAAATGAGCTTTTTTTAAGTTTCTACGACAACGCTTTCTATAAAAATCCTTGCCCTGAGGGGTTTGGGGGTTTGTCATCCTCAAAAACGTAATTTTCAGAACTTTCATCTACGTTGAACAAAATGGCTATCTCAAAATTTTGATTGGATGTGTTTGGGGAAATGGTGGGCTTAAGAGGGGGGTTGATTGCCCCCCAATCACTTTCGACTATTAAAATGGGCACTAGTCCTTTCAATTTCCAATAGAATGAGCCCTTTTTGAAATCTATACAAAAATGCTTTTTGCCTATCTCAAAATTTTAATAAGATGTCTTTGGGGAAATGGTGGGTGTGAGAGGGGGGTTAGTTGCTCTCCAATCACATTTGACTATTAAAAAGGGCACTAGCCCTTTCAATTTCCAATCACAAGAGCTTTTTTTGAGTTTCTACGACAACAGTAAGAAAAGAAAACAGTAATGGTTAGAGAGTTTGGCGATTTTGTAGGTATAGCAATCTAGTTATAACCAATACGGTGTTTTTCATAAAATGGCTCATGAGTTAACTTGGTATTCACGTGATGGTAAGACAGCAAACCTTATTGATCATGTTATAGTATTAATTAAAAAAAGCTTCCCGGAAAATAAGTTTTTTAAAAGAAAAGTAAAGGACATTTTAAACTTAACATAAGGAGATAAAAATATCTTTTAAATTAAAAAATAAAAACCACCATAAATTGCTATTAAATAATAAATGAAAACCAAAACGAACAAAGATTAAATAAAAAATAATAGCAAAAAACATACAACAAACAATAATATAAATTAATAAATAGATCTTAAAGCGAATAATGCTTAGATTGATTATGAAAATCAAGCTTAAAACAAAAACAAATATTTTGCTATTAAAGTATAAATGAAACTTAAAAAGAATAGGAATTAAATAAACAATCAATGCGAACAAACATACAATATATCTTAATGTAAATGAATGAATAAATCTTAAAATGAGTGAAACTTTAATTGAATATGCATATCAAGTTTGAATCGAATAAAAATAACTACAAACAAGAGTTTGGGTATCGTCTCACTACAGAAGCCTAAAACCTACTGCGTCATTGGCGCTTTACTGAAAACAATTCTTTTGAAATATTTTCACTTTTGTAACTTTAAGAAATCAAAAATTAATTAAGATTTTAGGGAATAAATATCAGGAAATGTATATTAAATTGACAATGCACATTTTTTTCAGTAAACTCATTTGAATTTTTTTTCAGTAAAGTACAAATTATATTCTGGCTTTTAGAAAGCATAGGGGTCTTGAACCCTACTCACATTAATTTATGCTCGTTTTGATTTTGACTCAAATATTTATTTTAATTTTTGTTCGTTTTGGGTTTCATTTATTTATTGATACTGATTTGGGGTAGTTGTATGCTTGGTAGATTATATGAAATTCCGGACACCAGGTGTTGAAAATGTGAACCATACCACGACGGAATGGGGCTGCTACGAGAATTAGCCTACCCTCCACCCCCTAAATTGACCATGTGGATTCAAAAGTACCAATGGCACTTGCTTGCGAGTGGTGGAACACTCCAAAACTTGACATTTTATTATATTTTGGTGTTTCATGCAAGAAAATGTATGTTCCACAAGTTTTGAGGTGCAGTTTTCCGCTCAAATGGAAATGCCTAGAAGCCATAGAATGTTTTCATAACAAACTAACACGATTAGTTACAAAAAAAGGCAGAGTTAAAAAAATGGCAAAACTATATGAGTCTTGAACAGTCTTGGAAAGTATAAACAAAATCAAATTGAATACTATATGTATAATGATATTAATTGTTGAAAGATCCATCAGTTCAAGATTTTTTTCACTGTAATTTTTATTTTCATTTTCAATGCTGTAAGAACTGGAAAATAATAAATTTGTTGTATACCAGTAAATCGTTTTCAGTGAAGCACCAATGACGCAGAAGGCTTTAGGTTTTTACAGTTAAAGAAGGGGGCAGTATCCAAATTTTGCTTGTAGAGAAACTATATTTGTCTTGACCAATCTTGAAAAGAACTAATAAATTAAACTGAATATTTGATGCATAATGATATTAATTGCTAAAATCTCATCAATTCAAAATTTTACTGTAATTTTAATATTTATTTTCAATATTAAGTACAAAAAAAAAATTGTAATACAATTCGTTTTCAGTAAAGCGCCAATGACTTAAAAAAAAAAATAGCTCCAATAAGGGGGTTTAGACCATTTCACTTGCTGACACAAAGGAATCACGACCGTTTGGAATTGACTTCAATAGAAATGTGTGCATCGAATCACTTTTGCACCAATCACTAGGAATGCATAATACCATGAAACTGGATAATTATTACTGATTTCCACTTCGCTTCTCCCATGCAGAACCCCTTCCCATAAGGGATTAGCCACCCAAAACGATCTATTTAACGTAGCATTGCTTACAATATCTCCTCTCGGGCCCTGGTGGGCTGCGTCTCCCCACCAGGGGCGACACATAAACATATCCTCCAATTTGCGTTGCAAATGGGAGGAGGGGGTCGGATTGAATGCTAAGGGGTGGGTGGACGGGGCTGGCTGTACACAAAATCCTCGTTGGTGGCCCTGTTTTCACTAATCTTAGTGCACAACTAAAAAACAATAAAACATCAAAACCTTATTGCCCTTATGACCTTTAGTTTTCTATTGTCTAAAACTTAGTAACATAAGAAAATTAATCTAAAAATCTAAAATAACTTAACACAGGAGATAACCATTCACAAGCAGTATATAGAGCTATCCTGCCATTTGCGCTGCAAATGCGAGAATATTATGGGGTTGGACGGACCTATCCTCCCATTTTCGCTGCAAATGGGAGGATATAATAAATAATGTGATCAAACAAAGCCCTATTTTCTTCATAAGAAAACCTTATATGTCACTGTATTTTTTTTTCGCCTTAGGAATATTTTGAGCTAAAATAGCTATTCCAAATTTGATCTGGTCCATTTGAAGAAAAAAGGTGTAAGGGGGGGGGGGGGCCCTCTCAAAAATTTTGACTCTTAAAAGGGTACGTGATAACTAGTCGAATGAGCTGTTTTTTGAAAATGAGGAGTTCTTAGAAGAAGGCCCAATAGTTTTGGCTGTGCAAAACCTTCCAGTTGATGACCCTGTTTTCACTGATTTTATTGCGCAACTAAAAAACCAATAAAATATTGAAACCTTATTGCCTTTATGGCGATAAGGAAATCCTTTTATATGGAGGCAAAATCAATAAATAGAAAAAAATTCTTTTAGTATCTAGAAAGAAGTATATAATCGTTGCAGTATATAAACCTATCCTCCGATTTGCGCTGCAAATGGGAGGATATTTGGGGGTCAGGTTTAATGCTAAGGGGTGGCCGGGCGGGGCGGGCTTTGCACAACAAAATGAGGAGTTTTTAGAAAAAGACCCAATAAAACATTAAAGTCTTATGGTCTTTATGACCTTGGGTTTTCTATTGTCAAAGACTTAGTAACAGAAAACATTAATTAAAAGAAAAAAAAAACTAAAATAGCTTTATAAAAGATGTAACCATTAACAATCAGTATGTAGAGCTATCCTCCATTTGCGCTACAAATGGGAGCAGGGGGTCGGGTTTAGTGCAAAGGGGTGGGCGGACGGGACTGGCTGTGCAAAACCTTCCAGTTGGTGGTCCTGTTTTCACTGAACTTATTGCACAACTAAAAAAAAATAATAAAACATCGAAACCTTATCGCCTTTATGGCAATGAGGAAATCCTTTTATATGGAAGCAAAATCTACAAACAGAAAAAATTCTTTTAGTATCCAGAAAGAATTATATAATCGTTGCAGTACATAAACCTATCCTCCTATTTGCGCAGCAAATGGGAGGAGGGGGTTGGATTTAATGCGACGGGGCTGGCTGTACAAAAAATTCTCGTTGGTGGCCCTGTTTTCACTAATCTTAGTGCACAACTAAAAAACAATAAAACATCAAAACCTTATTGCCCTTATGACCTTTAGTTTTCTATTGTCTAAAATATAGTAACATAAGAAAATTAATTTAAAAAACTAAAATAACTTTACACAAGAGATAACCATTCACAAGCAGTATATAGAGCTATCCTGCCATTTGCGCTGCAAATGCGAGGATATTACGGGGTTGGACAGACCTATCCTTCCATTTGCGCTGGAAATGGGAGGATATTAGGGCGTCGGGTTTAATGCTAAGGGGTGGGCGGGTAGGGCTGGCTGTACACAACAAAATCAGGAGTTTTTAGAAAAGACCCAATAAAACATTAAAGCCTTAAAATCTTTTTGACCTTATGTTTTCTATTGTCTAAAACTTAGTAACAGAGAAAAATTAATTAAAAAAACTAAAATAACTTTACAAAAGAGATAACAATTAACAAGCACTATATCAGGCTATCATTCCATTTGCACTACAAATGGCGGAATATTAGGGAATCGGATTGGATCCTAAGTAGTGGACGGACAGGGCTGGCTATACACAACCTTCTTGTTGGTGGCCCCGTTTTCGTTAATCTTAGCGCAAAACTAAAAAATTTTAAAACATCGAAACCTCATTGCACTTATCACATTTAGTTTTCTATTGTCTAAACTTTAGTAACATAAGAAAATTAATCTAAAAAACTAAATAACTTTACACAAGAGATAACCATTCACAAGCAGTATATAGAGCTATCCTGCCATTTGCGCTGCAAATGCGAGGATATTACGGGGTTGGACAAACCTATCCTTCCATTTGCACTGGAAATGGGAGGATATCACGGCGTCGGGTTTAATGCTAAGGGGTGGGCGGGCAGGGCTGGATGTACACAACAAAATGAGGAGTTTTTAGGTAGCCATTTTGTTCAAAAAAATTCAAGGGTCAGATAACAAAAACTTTGGGTCGACACATGTTGTACAAACATAACATGTGTAATATAATTCGTTTCATAACTAATTCAGCATTTGAAAAAAAATAAGTTCTTCAAAATCAATGAATCAATACAAATGTAGAGCATTGACCTATGGCAATCTGTTCAGAAAATATTGAAAAAGTAATCAATGAAAAACATTCACGCCAAACCTTATTTCGTTTCAGACTTTTGATATCTTTCACATAGGTGCAACATTTAAGCAATGGAAATTAAAAAAAACTGTAAGTTATTTTTATTATATCCTTGGCTTCTATTTTCATTACTGTATCATTTTATTAAATTAATCTGTAACACTATATCAAGAAATATTTCTGTCTGGAATAATAATTATTGCGGAAAACATTCTGTTACAAGGAATGGAAAGGATTTAATTATATACTGAAAAGAAATGGGTTTAACTGACCACAGCAGGGGCATAATTTTTAATGGGACAGGGGGGTAAATACCCCCTCCAGATCCCAGTTTGCAACCCCATACCCCAACCCCCCCCCCCCCTCAGCTGAAATTTAGTTTCTTCAAAATTTTTGTCAAAACTAAGATAAGCCTGCGCAATTCAAGTATCCAGATAAACGAGGCACTTTTCTTTAGTATATATTTTACTTTATTGAACTATATGGTTGATATTTCATTTTTCACTGTCATTTTACTTGATTTGGGAAAACTGGCTCCAACTTTGCCCTCACGCAGGATTTTGACAAAATTACGTGACTGAACAACAGTCTTTTTTAGCCCCCTGTCCCCAAAGAAAAGTCACTTTATCCAGTTTTATACCTCCAAAAATTATGATTTGTAAAGTTAATTGAGTACATAGGATTACGTATCATTAACAAATTTTGGCTTGAAATTTATAAATTTATTTTTAAATTTTGCTTGTAATACATCTCATTATTAGGTTTTTTAAATGGGCTTCTTCGAAAAATATTTGGGCCATAGGCTTGATTTTACTCCAAAATTGTTCTATGTAATTAAATAATTACAATATACTTCTTGATGAGTGTGCGTAGCTGGGGTAATGCCAGGTAACTTGGTGTTGTGGTAAAATGTTAGTAGTAGTAATAGTCAAGGCTGTCTTCATGGGAAGAATTGAAAGGTTTAAATTCCCCCAACCGAAATGTTTGTCAGACTCGTAAAAACGTAATAAAAATGCATAAAAATACACTTTTGATGTTATCTTTAATTTTTCATTCTACCCCCCCCCCCCCCAACTAAAAATCAACCCCCTCTACTGAACCAAAATCCTTGATACGGCACTGGTAGTAGTAAAATTTTTATTTTTTAATTATCACCAATCATTTTTTTGTTATTATTAAGCCTAGTTACCCACTGTACATTTTGAATTAAGACCTGTTATTAAATTTCTTGTTTTTACGTGTGCTGACTGGAATGCCCAACATGTGCATTCGGATTTTACGTTTATAATATTTTACCGAAAAATTAAAAATGAAAAAAAAACTGAAAATAATTAAAAAAATACGATGATGTTGAAAAGAAATAAATGTTATGTTTTTATTACAGAATTTACATCCAGAATGGATTGCTGAGCCTTTTTTTGAAGTTTCTACGACAACGCCTTCTATAAAAAACATATCTTAAAACCCTTGCCCTGAAGGTTCTGGGGGAGTGTCCTACTCAAAAACATATTTTCTATCTGGAAATCAACTACACTGAACAAACTGGCTATCTCAAAATTTTGATTGGATGTGTTTGGGTGAATGATGGGCGTGGGGGGGGGGACTAGTTGCCCTCCAGCCATTTTTGACTATTAAAAAGGGCACTAGCCCTTTAATCTCCAATCGAATGAGCCTGTTTTGAAGTTTTTCGACAACGCCTACTATAAAAAACCTTATATGCCCCCAGGGCATAACTTAAAACCCTTGCCCTGAGGGTTGTGGGGGAGTGTCCTCCTCAAAAATATATTTTCTATCTGGAAATAAAATACGCTGAACAAAATGGATATCTAAAAATTTTGATTGTATGTGTTTGGGGAAATGATGGGCGTGAGGGGGGGGGGAGGGGGCTAGTGACACTCCAATCACTTTCGACTATTAAAAAGGGCACTAGCCCTTTAATTTCCAATCGAATGAGCATGTTTTGAAGTTTCTACGAAAACGCCTTCTATAAAAACATTATATGCCCCCAGGACATAACTTAAAACCCTTGCCCTGAGGGTTTTGGGGGAGTATCCTCCTCAAAAATATATTTTCTATCTGGAAATCAACTACGCTGAACAAAATGGCAATCTCAAAATTTTGATTGGATGTGTTTGGGAGAATGATCGGCGTAAGGGGGGGCTAGTTGCCCTCGAATCATTTTCGACAACTAAAAAGGGCACTAGCCCTTTAATTTCCAATCGAATGAGCCTGTTTTGAAGTTTCTACGACAACGCCTTCTATAAAAACCTTATATACCCCCAGGGCATAACTTAAAACCCTTTCCCTGAAGGTTGTGGGGGAGTGTCCTCCTCAAAAATATATTTTCTATCTGGAAATCAACTATGCTGAACAAAAGGGCTATCTGAAAATTTTGATTGGGTGTTTTTGGGGAAATGATGGGCGTGGGGAGGGGAGGGGGGCTAGTTACACTCCAATCACTTTCGACTATTAAAAAGGGCACTAGCTCTTTAATTTCCAATCGAATGAGCCTATTTTGAACGCCTTCTATAAAAAATCTCATATGCCCCTAGGGCATAACTTAAAACCCTTGCCCTGTGGGTTGTGGGGGAGTGTCCTACTCAAAAACATATTTTCTATCTGGAAATCAACTACACTGAACAAACTGGCTATCTCAAAATTTTGATGGGATGTGTTTGGGTGAATGATGGGCGTGGGGGGGGGGACTAGTTGCCCTCCAGCCATTTTTGACTATTAAAGAGGGCACTAGCCCTTTAATCTCCAATCGAATGAGCCTGTTTTGAAGTTTTTCGACAACGCCTACTATAAAAAACCTTATATGCCCCCAGGGCATAACTTAAAACCCTTGCCCTGAGGGCTGTGGGGGAGTGTCCTCCTCAAAAATATATTTTCTATCTGGAAATCAACTACGCTGAACAAAATGGCTATCTGAAAATTTTGATTGGATGTGTTTGGGGAAATGATGGGCGTGGGGGGGGGGAGGGGGGCTAGTTACACTCCAATTACTTTCGACTATTAAAAAAGGCACTAGACCTATAATTTCCAATCGAATGAGCCTGTTTTGAAGTTTCTACGACAACGCCTTCTATAAAAACCTTACATTCCCTCAGGGCATAACTTAAAACCCTGGCCCTGAGGGAATTGAGGGAGGGTCCACCTCAAAAAAATATTTATTCTCTGGAAATCAACTACTCTGAACAAAATGGCTATCTCAAAATTTTGATTGAATGTTTTAGGGGAAATGATAGGCGTGGGGGGGAGGGGGTTAGTTACACTCCAATCACTTTCAACTATTTAAAAGGGCACTAGCTCTTTAATTTCCAATCGAATGAACCTGTTTTAAAGTTTCTACAAAAACGCCTTCTATAAAAACCTTATTTGCCTCCAGGGCATAACTTAAAACCCTTGCCCTGAGGGTTGTAGGGGAGTTTCCTCCTCAAAAATATATTTTCTATCTGGAAATCAACTACGCTGAACAAAATGGCTATCTCAAAATTTTTATTGGATGTGTTTGGGGGAATGGTGGGTGTGGGGGGGGGGGGGCTAGTGGCCCTCCAATTATTTTCGACTATTAAAAACGGCACTAGAACTCTCGATTTCCAATAGAATGATCCCCCTTTGAAGTTTCTACGACGACCCCATCCATATGAAGTGCCTCTGGGAAAAAAAAAATAATAATAAATAATAAAACATTGGAGCCGTATGGCCTTTACTATAGGCAACGCTACAGCGTTGCCTCTGATTAATTAAAACAAATTTCCGAAAAATAAGTTTTTCAAAGAAAACTAAAGGCCATTTTAAACTTAAGCTCAGCAGATACAAATAACTTTTAAAATTCAAACTAAAAAACGACAAGAAATTACTATTAAAGAAAAAAAGAAACCCAAAACGAACAGAAAATAAATAAACATTCATAGCAAAAAAAATACAACAAGTAGTAATATAAATGAATAAATAGATCTTAAAGCGAATAATGCTTGGATTGAATATGAAAATCAAGCTTTAGACGAAAAAAATATTTTCCTATTGAAGTACAAATGAAACTTAAAACGAACAGAAAATAAACATACAATCAATGCAAACAAACATACAATAGATATTAATGTAAATTAATAAATAAACTTAGAAAACGAGCGAAATTTAAATTGAATATGCAAATCAAGCTTGAAACGAACAAAAATTACTACAACCAAGAGTTTGGGTATGAGCTCCTTCTCTCACTGTAAAAGCCTAAAACCTACTGCGTCTTTAATAGTAATTTCTTGTCGTTTTGAGGTTGAATTTTAAAAGATATTTGTATCTGCTGAGCTTAAATTCAAAATGGCCTTTACTTTTCTTTGAAAAGCTTATTTTTCGGAAAGTTTTTTTAAATTAATTTTTGTTCGTTTTTGATTGCAAAAATCACAAGTTTTTAAAAATTCCTTATTTTAAAATAAACTTAAATAAAAAATATTCATCAAAGTATCAAAACTGATGTCAAAGTAACAATATCAAAGTGAAAAAATGGGTTTGTGTCAACCTCAGACTTTTTATTATCTGATGTTTGAACTATTTTTAACAAAATTGCTATCTCAAAATTTTGATTGGATGTGTTTTGTAAATGGTAGGCTTGAGAGGGGGGTTAGTTGCCCTCCAATAACTTTCGACTAATAAAACGGGCACTAGTCATTTGAATTTCCAATAGAATGAGCCCTTTTTGAAATCTATACAAAAATGCTTTTTGCCTATCTCAAAATTTTAATAAGATGTCTTTGGGGAAATGGTGGGTGTGAGAGGGGGGTTAGTTGCTCTCCAATCACATTTGACTATTAAAAAGGGCACTAGCCCTTTCAATTTCCAATCACAAGAGCTTTTTTTGAGTTTCTACGACAACAGTAAGAAAACAACAGTAGGAAAAGAAAACAGTAATGGATACAGAGTTTTGCAATTTTGTAGGTATAGCAATCTAGTTGCAACCAATACGGTGTTCGGTCATAAAATGGCTCATGAGTTAACATGGTATTCACATGATGGTAAGACAGCAAACCTTATTGATTATGTTATAGTATTAATTAAAAAAACTTTCCGAAAAATAAGTTTTTCAAAGAAAAGTAAAGGCCATTTTAAACTTAAGCTCAGCAGATACAAATACCTTTTAAAATTCAAACTCAAAACGACCAGAAATTACTATTAAAGAATAAATGAAAACAAAAAAAGAACAGAAATTAAATAAATAATCATAGCAAAGACATACAAGTAATAATATAAATCAACAAATAGATCTTAAAGCGAGTATTGCTTGGATTGAATATGAAAATCAAGCTTAAGACGAAAAAAATATTTTCCTATTGAAGTAGAGATGAAACTTAAAACGAACAGAAATTAAATAAACAATCAATGCAAACAAACATACAATAGATATTAATGTAAATTAATAAATAAATCTTAAAACGAGTGAAATTTAAGTTGAATATGCAAATCAAGCTTGAAACGAACAAAAATCACTGCAAACAGGAGTTTGGGCATGACCTCCTTCTCTCACTGTAAAAGTCAAAAACCTACTGCGTCTTTAATAGTAATTTCTGGCTGTTTTGAGTTTTAATTTTAAAAGTTATTTCTATACACTAACCTTAAGTTTAAAATGACCTTTACTTTTCTGTGAAAAACTTATTTTTCGGAAAGTTTTTTTAAATTAATTTTTGTTCGTTTTTTATTGCAAAAAATGTCAAGTTTTTAAAAATTCATTATTTCAAAATCAAACTTAAAAAAAAATTAATCAAATATTCATCAAAGTATCAAAACTGATATCAAAGTAACAATATCAAAGTGAAAAAATGGGTTTGTGTCAACCTCAGAGTTTTTATTATCTGATGTTTGAACTATTTATAACAAAATTGCTATCTCAAAATTTTTATCGGATGGGTTTGAGGAAAAAGGGCATGGGGAGACTAGATTAAGCTTCTGTCTCTTTTGACTCTTTAAAAGTGAAGTACAACTTTCTATAAGAACCATATATATCCCCAAAGTATAACTTACAACGCCTGTCCCTTGGCCCTGGGGGGTTGTGTCGACCCTGGAGTTTTAATATCTGATGGTTGAACTATTTTTAACAAAATGGTCACCTGAAATATTTATCCTATGGGTTTATCCCTCCTATACACCCAAAAGCGTGGAGGGCGGGAGGGGCTAGTTGCCCTCCGATCTTTTTTCACTCTGAGAAAATGAACTACAACTTTTAACTTCCATTCAAATGAACCCTCTCTGCAATTTATACGAGCATACCTTCCATAAGAACCATACATGCCCCCAGAACAATACTTATAACGCCTGCCCCGGCCCTGGGGGGGGGTTGTGTCGACACAGGAGTTTTTCTTATCTGACCTCCGAACTATTTTTAATGGAATGGCAATACGTAAATGAGTCTTTATTATATGATCTTTGAACTATTTTTAACAAAATGGCTACCTCAAATTTTTTATCAGATATATTTGAGGAAAAAGGGCTTGGGGGGCCAGTTGCCTTCTGATCGCTTTTGACTCTTAAAAAGGGCACTAGAACTTTCGATTTTCAATCGGATGAGCCCCCTTTGAAGTTTATACGACAACTCTATCTGTATGAAGTGCCTCTGGGGAAAAAATAAATGGATTATGGGGGGAGGATAGTTATCTGATGCATTTAGGGCATTGAGGAGGGGGCGGGGGGCTACTTGCCCTCCGATCTCTTTTAACTCTTAAAAAGTGAACAAGATCTTTCAATTTCCAATCAAATGAGCCCTCTCCGAAGTTTACACGAGCATCCCTTCCATAAGAACTATATATGCCCCTAGAACATTATTCATAACGCCTGCCTCCGGACCCTGGAGGGGTGTGTTGACACAGGACTTTTTCTTATTTGACCTTTGAACTATTTTTAATGACGTGGCTATTATAAACATTTTATCGGATGGGCTTTGGGAAAAAGGGTGTGTGGGGGGGGGGGCTAGTTGCCCTCGGATATCTTTTAGCTCTTAAAAATTGAACTAGAACTTTCAATTTCCAATCAAATGAGCCCCCTCTGAAGTTTATACGAGCATCCCTTTCATAGGAACCATATACGCCCCCAAGACAACACTTAAAATGCCTATCCTCCGGGCTCTGGGGGGGAGTTTTTGTTATCTAATTTTTGAAAAAGTTCCAAAACACTGGCGTTTCTCAAAATTTGTAGCGGAAGGGTTTGGGGAAAAAGAGCCTGGGGGTGGGCTAGTTTAACTCTCTTGTCTCCTAAAAAGTGAACTAGAACTTCCAATTTCCAATCGAATGAGCCCTCTATGAAGTTTATACGAGCATCCCTTTCATAAGAACCATACATGCCCTTAGGGCATAATTTAGAACGCCTTCCCCTGTGCCCTGGGGGGTTCTATTGACACCGGATTTTTTCTTATACGACCTTTGAACTATTTTTAACAAAATATCTATCTCAAAATTTTCATCAGATGGGTTTTGAAAACGAAGGCGTGGAGGGGGGGGGGGACTAGCTGCCCTCGGATCTTTTTTGACCATTAAAAAGTGAGCTCGAACTTTTAATATCAAATCAAATGAGAAGTCTCTGAAGTTTATACGAGCATCCCTTTAATACGAACAATATATGCCCCAGGGCAAAACTTACAACGCCTGCCCCCGGGTTCTGGGGGATTGTGATGACACCTGACTTTTGAGCAATTTTTAACTTAATGGGAATCTCAAAATTTTTATTTGATGCATTTAGGGAAAAAGGGGCGTGGGAGGCTAGTGGCCCTCCAATCTCTTTTGACTCTAAAAAACTGAACTAGAACTTTCAATTTCCAATGAAATGAGCCATCTCTGAAGTTTTTACGAGCAACCCTCCAATAAGAACAAATATTACCCCAGGGCATAACTTACAGCACCTGCCCTCGGGCCCTTTGAACTATTTTAAAAAAAAGCTATCTCAAAGTTCATATCGGATGGGTTTGAGGAAAAAAAGGCGTGGAGGGGGAGAGGGCTAGGTGCCCTGTAATCTCTTTTGGCTCTTAAAAAGTGAACTAGAACTTTCAATATCCAATCAAATGAGCCCTCTTTGAAGTTAATACGAGCATCCCTTCCATTAGACCCATATGTGCCCCCAGAGCATATCTTACGACGCCTGCAACCGGACCCTGGGGGGTTGTGTCGACACCAGAGTTTTTGTTATATGATCTTTGAACTATTTGTAGCAATATAGCTATCTTCAAATTTTTATTGTAGGCATTTGGGAAAAAAGGGCTTGGGGGGGGGGGCGGGTTACCGTCCAGTATCTTTTGACGCTTAAAAAGTGAACTAAGACTTTCAGTTTCCAATCAAATGAGCACTCTCTGATTATACGACATTCCTTCCTTAAGAACCATATATGCCCCTAGGGCATAACTTATAACCATTTCTCCTGAAGGCTGTGGGGGTAGTGTTCTGCTCAAACATATAATTTGCAGAACCTTCAACTACGTTGAACAAAGTGGTTATATCAAAATTTTGATTGGATGTGTTTGGGAAAATGGTGGGCGGGGAAGGGGTGTCAGTTCCCTTAGAATCACTTTTGACTATTAAAAAGGGAACTAGCCATTTAAATTTCCAATCGCATGAGCCCTTTCTGAAGTTTCTATGACAAAGTTGTCTATACAAAACCTTATATGCCAAAAGGGCATAACTTACAACCCTTGCCCTGAGGGCTGTGGGGGTGTTGTCATTCTCAAAGACCTAATTTCCAGAAGTTAAAACTATGTTTAATAAAATGGCCATCTCAAAATTTTGATTTTGAAATTGCCAGGGCAAAATTAAAAACCCCTGCCCTGAGGGTTGTGGGGGAGTATCCTTTTCAAAACATATTTTCTATCTGGAAATCAACTTAGCTGAACAAAATGGCTATCTCAAAATTTTGATTGGATGTGTTTGGGGCAACGATGGGCTGGGGGCTAGTTGCCCTCCAATCACTTTCGACTATTAAAAAGGGCACCAGCCCTTTGAATTTCCAATCGAATTAGCCTTTTTTGAAGTTTCTACGACAACGCCTTTTATAACAACTTTATATTCCCCCAGGGCATAACTGAAAAACCCTGCCCTGAGGGTTGTGGGGGAGTGTCCTCCTCAAAAACATATTTTCTATCTGGAAATCAAGTACGCTGAACAAAATGGTTATCTGAAAATTTTGATTGTATGTGTTTGGGGGAATGATTCAAGTGGGAGAATAGTTGCCCTCCAATCACTTTCGACTATTAAAAAGGGCACTAGAACTATCGATTTCCAATCCAATAAGCCCCCTTTGAAGTTTCTACGACGACCCCTTCCATATGAAGTGCCTCTTGGAAAAAATAATAAATAATAAATCAGAGGCAACGCTGTAACGTTGCCTATAGTAAAGGCCATACGGCTCCAATGTTTTATTATTTATTATTTTTTTTTCCCCAGAGGCACTTCATATGGAAGGGGTCGTCGTAGAAGCTTCAAAGGGGGCTCACTCGATTGGATATCAAAAGTTCTAGTGCCCTTTTTAATAGTCGAAAATTATTGGAGGGCAACTAGCCCCCCCCCTCCACGCCAATCATTCCCTCAAATACATCCAATCAAAATTTTGAGATAGCCATTTTGTTCAGCGTAGTTGATTCCCAGATATAAAATATATTTTTGAGGAGGATACTCCCCCACAACCCTCAGGGCAAGGGTTTTAAGTTATACCCTGGGGGCATATAAGTTTTTATAGAAGGCGTTGTCGTAGAAACTTCAAAACAGGCTCATTCGATTGGAAATTAAAGAGCTAGTGCCCTTTTTAATAGTCGAAAGCGATTGGAGTGTAACTAGCCCCCCCCCCACGCCCATCATTTCCCCAAACACATCCAATCAAAATTTTCAGATAGCCATTTTGTTCAACGCAGTTGATTTCCAGATAGAAAATATAGTTTTGAGGAGGACACTCCCCTTCAACCCTCAGGGCAAGGGTTTCAAGTTATGCCCTGGGGGCATATAAGGAACTTATTGAAGGCTTTGTCGTAGAAACATCAAAATAGGCTCATTCGATTGGAAATTAAAGGGCTGGTGCCCTTTTTAATAGTCGATAGTGATTGGAGTGCAACTAGCCCCCCCCCCCCGCCCATCATTTCCCCAAACACATCCAATAAAATTGTGAGATAGCCATTTTGCTCAGCGTAGTTGATTTCCAGATAGAAAATGTGTTTTTGAGGAGGTCACTCCCCCAGAACCTTCAGGGCAAGGGTTTTAAGATATGCCCTGGGGGCATATAAGGTTTTTATAGAAGGTGTTGTCGTAGAAGTTTCAAAAAAGGCTCATTCGATTGGAAATTCAAAGGGATAGTGCCCTTTTTAATAGTCGAAAGTGATTGGAGAGCAACTAGCCCTCCCACGCCCATCTTTCCCCCAAACACATCCAATCAAAATTTTGAGATAGCCATTTTTGTTCAGCGTAGTTGATTTCCAGATTGAAAATATATTTTTGAGGAGGACACTCCCCCACAACCCTCAGGGCAAGGGTTATAAGTAAGGCCCTGGGGGCAAATAGGGTTTTTATAGAGGGTCTTGTC
Source organism: Artemia sp. Qi Xiang Cuo (assembly GCF_049724085.1). Classification (NCBI taxonomy): domain Eukaryota; kingdom Metazoa; phylum Arthropoda; class Branchiopoda; order Anostraca; family Artemiidae; genus Artemia; species Artemia sp. Qi Xiang Cuo. The sequence continues at coordinate 28,922,966 of NC_142811.1, forward strand.
CTAAAAACTTCAAAACAGGCTCATTCGATTGGAAATTAAAGGACTAGTGCCCTTTTTAATAGTCGAAAGTGATTGGAGGGCAACTAGCCCCCTCCACACCATTCATTTCCCCAAACACATCCAATCAAACTTTTGAGATAGCCATTTTGTTTAGTGTAGTTGATTTCCAGATAGAAAACATGTTTTTGAGGAGGACACTCCCCCACAACCCTCAGGACAAGAGTTTTAAGTTATGCCCTGGGGGCATATAAGGTTTTTATAGAAGGCGTTGTCGTAAAAACTTCAAAACAGGCACATTCAATTGGAAATTCAAAGGGCTAGTGTCCCTTTTAATAGTCGAAAGGGATTGGGGGCAACTAGCCCCCTTACGCCCATCATTCCCCCAAACACACCCAATCAAAATTTTGAGATGACGCAGTAGGTTTTTGGCTTCTGCAGTGAGACGATACCCAAATTCTTGTTTGTAGTTATTTTTATTCGATTCAAACTTGATTTGCATACTCAATTTAACTTTCACTCGTTTTAAGATTCATTTATTCATTTACATTAATATATATTGTATATTTGTTCGCATTGATTGTTAATTTAATTTCTGTTCGTTTTAAGTTTCATTTATACTTTAATAGCAAAATATTTGTTTTAGTTTTAAGCTTGATTTTCATATTCATATTCACTTGTTGTATGTTTTTTGCTATGATTGTTTATTTAATTTTTGTTCGTTTTGGGTTTCATTTATTCTTTAATAGTAATTTCTGGTCGTTTTGAGTTTTAATTTTAAAATGTATTTTTATATCCTGAGCTTAAGTTTAAAATTGACTTTAATTTTATTTTAAAAAAATATTTTTCGGAAAGTTTTTTTTAATTAATGATAATAAATCATTGGAGCCATATGGCCTTTACTATAGGCAACGCTATAGCGTTGCCTCCGAATCCAAGGACTGGCAGGATCAATACAAGATACTAGGGTATATAGGAGTACTGTTATTGATGTTAACATATTTTCTATCTGGAAATCAACTACGCTGAACAAAATGGTTATCTGAAAACATTGATTGTATGTGTTTGGGGGAATGATCGGCGTGGGGGGGGGATAGTTGCCCTCCAATCACTTTTGACCATTAAAAAGCGCAATAGAACTATCGATTTCCAATCGAATGAGGCCCCTTTGAAGTTTCTACGGCGACCCCTTCCATATGAAGTGCCTCTGGGAAAAAAATAATAAATAATAATAAAACATTGGAGCCGTATGGCCTTTACTATAGGCAACGCTATAGCGTTGCCTCTGAAACCGAAGACTGGCAGGATCAACAAGATACTAGGGTATATAGGAGTGCTGTTATTGATGTTAAAAGTAAAGATCACCATTTAGTAGTGTCAAGGGTTAATTTAAAGCTGAAATTTCAGAAGGGTAACTACCTCCCGGGAAGTTGTGATGTTGGTAGAATTCAGGATGAAAATTAGAGAGAAAATTTCCAGGAAGAGTTGAAGACTAAACTTGAGAGTTTAAAATTTGATAATGTAGAAGATGGTTGGAATAATCTTAGAAAAATAATATGTGAAGTTGCCGAATGTGTCTTAGGGTAGAAAACTAGGACTGCAGCTATTAAACATTAAGTGAAAAAGCTTTATGTTTAATAGAAAGGAGAAAGCGCTTGTACACTAATTATCTGAGTGATAGATCATATGAAAACAAAAGGAATGTAAAGAAACTGGAGAAAGTATTTAAATATCAAACAAGAAAGTGTGAAGTGGAGGCCATGGATAAAATTGCCGAGGATCTGGAAGATGCAGCAAGACGGCATAATAGTAAAATATTGTACTTGCATGTTAATAAATTGAGCGGGAGTAGTCAATCCGGACTTCGCCCACTTAAAGATAGGAATGGGGCCATAGTTAGCGAAAAGGAAAGAATTAAAGAGAGATGGGCAAAACACTTGGAGAACTTGCTAAACCGAGAAAGAGTTGCAGGAAAAGATATAGAGTAAAATAATAAAGTTTGTGATACCTTGGATGTGAAGGAAGATTTGTTATGTAAGTAAGAATTAGCGACAGTATTAAAAGGATTGAAAAATAATAGGACTCCAGGTGCTGATTGGGTGGTAAATGAGTTTCTTAAATATGGTAGCGTTGAGGTTAGAAATAAGTTACTGAAGATAATGAGTATGATTTTTAAAAAGGGGAAGTACCTAAAGATTTTAGGAAAACTTTAATTAAGCCACTTTATAAGAAAGGTGATAAAAGTGAGTGTGGTAATTGTCGAGGCATTAGTCTGGTCTCTGTGGGTAGTAAATAACTTAGTAATATGATACTTTCTAGACTGAGAGATACCTAAGACAAAGTTTTACGAGAAGAACATTGCTGTTTTAGAAAAGGTAGAGGATGTGTCGACCAGATTTTCACTCTTTGGTTAATAATTGAGAAGTGCCTGAGTTGTCAAACACCTTTGGTCCTCAGTTTTATAGATTATGAGCAAGTGTTCGATTCTGTTGACAGAAGAGCTTTAGTAAAGGTTTTTATCATTGTATGGTATACCAGACAAATACATTAAAGTGATTAGTGCTATGTACGAGAATAACACTGCTGCGGTTAAGGTAGGAAATGAGGTTAGCAGCTGGTTTTGTATTAAATCAGCAGTTAAGCAGGGCTGTGTTCTATCCCCGTTTGTATGGATTATTTTGATGGACTTTGTTTTAAGGAGCACAGGAAAGGCAATGGAAGACCACGGAATCAAATAGGTAGGAAAAAGTCTAATGGACCTAAATTATGCTGACGATTTAAGCATCCTAGATGAAAGTGTGAGCAAAATGAATGAACTTTTAGAGGTTTTGCGAGTTCAGGGTGCTAGAATAGGTTTGAAAATTAATGTTAAGAAGAGTAAGTCACTAAGGCTAGGAATAAGTGAAGATGAAAAAGGTGACGTTGGGTAATGAAAAGCATAGTTGTAAGGATGTAATTATTAGTAAAGATGGTGGGAGAAGTGAAGATGTTAAAAATAGAATAGCCAAGGCTCAGGGTGTTTTTTTACAGTTAAAAAAAAGTTTGGAAGAAAAGGAAGATAAGTCTGCAAACCAAGATTAGAATAGTGGAAGCTACAGTGAGGATAGTTGTCAAATATGGCTCTGAAGCATGGGCGCTCCGAAAAGCGGATGAAGATTTACTAGATGTTTTCCAGAGAAATTGCTTAAGGATTGTTCTGGGTACCCGACTGACTGACCGTATTTCAAACAATGAAATACGGCTGTACGAAAAATGTGGTTAGTACCGTTGTCTAGGGCTATAATGAAAGAAAGGTTGAGGTGGTTAGGGCACGTTGTGCGGATGAATGTTGACAGATTGCCGAAGATTGTTCTTTTCGGCCAACCGTCTAGGGCTAAACGGAAAGCAGGTCGTCCTCGTCTGGGCTGGAAGAACGTCATAAAGAAAGATTTAAAGGAAATGGGAACTTCGTGAGAGGGTGTAAAAAGGGAGGCTTTGAATAGATTGGGATGGAGGAGGAGCGTGCGTAGCTGTGTTGGCCTCAGGCGGCTTGGTGTGTCGGTGAGTTGTTAGTAGTAGTAGTAGTAGTAGTAATTCTACGACAACACTTTCTATAAAAACCTTATATACCCCCAGGGCATAACTTACAACCCTTGCAATGAGGGCTCTGAGGGGGTTATCATCCTCAAAGACCTAATTTTCAGAACTTTTATTTACGTTGAAAAAAATGCTCTCCAATCACTTTCGAGTATTAAAAAGGGCACTAGTCCTTTCAATTTCCAATCAAATGAGCTGTTTTTGAAGTTTCTACGACAACGCTTTATATAAAAACCTTACATGCCCCTAGGGCATAACTTACAACCTTGTAACTTAAAGGGGGAGTCTCGTCCTCAAAGACATAATTTCCCGACTTTTCAACTACGTTGAACAAAATGTCTATCTCATAATTTTCATTGGTTGTGTTTGGGAAAATGGTGGGCGTGAGAGGGGGCTTAGTTACCCTCCAATCGCTTTCGATTATTAAAAAGACAACTAGCCCCTTTAACTTCAAATTGAATGAGCCTTTTTTGAAGTTTCTAAGACAACTCTTTCTATTAAAACCTTATATGCCCCCTGGGCATAACTTACAACCCTTGCCCTGAGGGTTTTGGGGAGTTTTTCGTCCTCAAAGACATAATTTTTAGATTTTTCAACTACGTTGAAAAAAAGGCTATCTCAAAATTTTGATTGGATGTGTTTGGAGAAATGGTGGGCGAGAGATGGAGGTTAGTTGCTCTCAAATCACTTTCGACTGTTTAAAATCAAAATTAGTAGTTTTTTTCATCGAGCATTACTGCATACAAAACTTCAAATACCGTATCACAAAATTCGTCAGTTATCTGGGTAAAAACTTTGAATAAAACTTTAAATATAGAAGCTTAATTTTTTCATAATGCCCTTTGCCTATATCTGTTTTGTCACCTTTAAAACAGTTGAAATGGGCGACTTTGATATTGATTTTTTTTTTTTTGGCTCTTTTGGGTTCCTAAAAGACCTTCTTGTATTAAAAACTGGTTTTTGATAGCAATTAAAAAAAAATACATTTTAAAGTTTTTTTTGGCTTCTTTATAGAATATATGTCATGTAGGCTAAGGCTGAACTGCTGCTTTTTTATTGCTTTTGGCTGCTCTTTTGGATATTATTAATTTTTTCCTTTGAGGATTCATTCCAAATTATAAAGTGATAAGTACCTAATATCACTCAAATTATAAACTGCATCTAAAAAGGAGTAAATTTATCAAATTGAAAAATACATGATGATCACTTCACGTGAGAACACTTCAATTACAATGAAACAAAAACACTTAATGGTTTATTCGGTATGAAGAAAAATGAAGTGCCAGCTATTTTCTTAGGTAAAAAATGAAAAGCTCATCCTTTTTAAATGTAATTTAATGAAATAATATGCAGACTGAAGTAGCTCCAGGAAGATGTTGAGATTTTCTTCCTAGTTCGTCACTTTTAATCCAAGCAAAATGTTAGGACACTTAGCATCAGTTATTGAGTTTAAGCTTTGATTTCCAAATGCTCACAATAATTACCAAATTTAAGAAAGTCGCAACAATAAGTCACCTGTGGTCAAAATACTCAAAGACTCCTCTTTGATCCCCACCCAGGCTCAAAGCTTCTACTATGGTCATATCCACGGAAATCTCCAAAGAGTTTCTTTTTAAAATAGCTTTCAAGCGTAGTTAGGGGTACTTAGCCTTTTTTGCTTTTCTTCAAAGCTTTGGAAAAAGTGTTACATTTGTGCATATTTTTGGTAATCATTTGTGGGGTGATCGACTTTTTTAAACCACTGTTGATACTTAAGAACGTTGCAACATCTAGTACCTTGAGGTCATAAGACTGTCAAAGACTCCTCCTTGAACCTCCCAAGTTGAAAGATTTTATTATGACCTGGCCTTTTAATGTAACTTGGGCACTGGACGTAGGGCGCCATTGTCACTCGAGCGCAACGTTAGGTGGGGATGTCGATATCGCTTTCGTCACACCAATTCGTTTTAATGTGAATCTGCCTGGTACTTATGAATGAATGTTTTCAAAGTTAACCCGTTTCATAAATAAGAAAAAAGGGTTGGACCCACATGTCCCTTTCACTTTGGACGACAAAACCATTCAAGTGCTGTATCAAGTATAGGTCACGAAAATCTTGTTAATTTTTGTCAACTTTCCAATTTTTTGGCATCCCTGCTTTCGAGAAAAAAATCAAGGTACTATCACTTAAATATAATAACTCCCTATCCCCCGCTCAGGATACCATCTTGATAGGACACCGTCTCTGCTTGAAATAAAACAAAATAATTAACTTATTGGCACCCCAAGAAAAATCGAGATATTATCATTTAAATATGATAGCTCACTACCCCCCCCCCTCTGGATACCACCTTGTATGCCGTCTCTACTTTAAATAAAAAAAAAATTAACTTTTTGGCATACCTTTCTTTAAATAAAAAAAAATTCGAGATATATATCATTTAAATGTAATACCTCCTTACCCCCCCCCCTCTGGACGCCACCTTGATAGTATAGCGTATCAGCTTTACATTAGAAGAAAAATTTACTTAATAATTAACTAAGTCACTGTATGGTTCAAACAAACACGCACAATAACGTTAAACAGCTTAGTGTTCCTTGAAAAAAAAATGAGGGTATGAGTAAAGGGGTACAAAGACAACAACAAAAATATCGAAATTATTCAAATATACCTAAATTATTGGAAAACTGATTCATAGATTCGCCGTGTCATCCAATAAGATCCTAAGAATCTAATTAAAAGGGAGGAAATACAAAAGCTAAATTAGGCCAGTAGCCTATGAAAAATCGCAAAATACCCAAGACAATGAACAAGTCCTAATGGGGAGCCCTGGGTCTATCAAAATATTTCAATGGTTTCCCAGGGAATTTGATATCATTTTCTTCTGTCTCCACTTTAAATAAAAAAAATAATTATCTTTTTGGCATCCCTGCTGTCAATAAAAAAATTGAGGTATTACCATTTAAAAATGATAGCCCCCTATCCTCCCCCTATAGGCAATAATTTACAATTTATTTATGAATCATAGTTTTGGGGTAACTTCCGTTTCAATCCTTAATTCCCCAACCTTGTACATAGCTTAGTCTACAGCTAGATTTTGTCTCAATAGAAGGTTTTTTATTTGGGGGGGGGGGGTGAATGTTTCAGAAAGAAGATTTTATTTTCTATCAGGCGTTCAACATTTGAGTATTAAAAATTAATAAAATCTTTTCTAAAAACAGAAAAAAAAAAAAAACTGCAAACTTACAATTCAGCTGTAGTAACAATCGGTCGGCTGTCAATTTCAAAATCCAACTGAAGGCTGAAGCTGTATAGTAGTGAATGCGTTCTATAATTCTATTCAACTTGAAAATAAAATTCTTGACTACGAATGATGTAAGAAATAGCAATTGGGAAACTGCATTCGAAATGATTTAAACTCATTTCATAAAGACGATACTTTTTTTTGTCAACATATGAAGAACTGTGTATATTGCAATAGTTGCAATTGCATATTGCATCTGTCTGATTTTTATGCAAAGTAACAAAAGAGACGAAAATTAATGAACAAGAGAGTAGTGAAGAATTACGGTATGCAAAGTAATATTTGGCTGAGAAAGTCAGTGGTGATAAATCACTAGGGGTGGCACTGTGATTTTCGGGGATTCGAGGAACCAATTTTTTTTTCGCGATGACGCATAGATTTTCGGGGAAATACCCAAAAATTTAGGGATAGTGCAAGCCCTGCTTGATTTTTAATCAGGAAAATCGAAATAATAAACCACACGAGAAGGAAAAGCTGCGACTTTGCGGTTGACGCAATAAAGAATTGCCGCAAAATTAATTTAAAGTCGACTGAACGCCGCCGCCTCTGCCGGCGGTGGCGCGCCGGCGGTGTTACGACACTTCGGCGGCGTTCGACTGAGCCTCTCGTCAGTGGCGTTCGGTCGCTCCGCCGGCGCGGCGCCGGGGTCTAGCACTGGCCATTTCGATTTCCAATCGAATGAGCCCTTTTTGAAGTTTCTACGACAGCGCTTTCTATAAAAACCTAATATGCACCAAGGGCATAACTTACAACCTTTATCCTGAGGGCTGTGGGTGTTGTCATCCTTAAAGACCTAATTTCCAAAAATGTCAAATACTTTGACCAAAATGGCTATCTAAATATTTTGATTGGATGTGTTTGGGGAAAAGGTGGGCGTGATAAGGGGGTTAGTTGCCCTTCGATCACTTTCGACTATTAAAAAGGGCACTAACCCTTTGAATTTCCAATCGAATGACCTTTTTGAAGTTTTTACGACAAAGCTTTCTATAATAACCTTATATGCCCCCAGGGTGCAACTTACAAACCTTGCCCTGAGGGCTCTGGGGGGAGTGTCCTCCTCAAAAACACAATTTTATATGGAAATCAACTACGTTGAACAAAATGGTTATCTGAAAATTTTGATTGGATGTGTTTGGGGAAATGGTGGGCCTGGAAGGGATGTCAGTTGCGTTCCAATCAGTTTCGACTATTAAAAAGGGCACTAGCAATTCCAATTTCCAATCGAATAAGCCCTTTTCGAAGTTTCCACGACAACTCTTTCGACACAAAGTGCCCTGGTCTAGAGAGAGAAAAAATAATATATTATACCAACATCGTTCTTTACTTAGGCAGCGCTATTGCGCTGCCTTTGATCATGTAAAGACAGCTATAATGCTTTATTTTTCTACTGTAAAAACATTCTGATGCCGCTTTATGTTTCTATTGTACAAAAATCATATATTGCTTTGTTTTTTTCTGCAAAATGGTGTTTTTTTGAAATTTTACAAATTTCGAAAAATATCAAAAGTCAATTTATCGGAGCTAGTTTTATAGACTTGTTGCATAGCCAGCAAATCACAATTTTTGCTAGTTTAAGCGTCAACCTCGCTCTTTACTTTCATCTGAAATGCTCTGTCTTTAAAATCAATATATCACAAGACTTCCATTTATGGTGATTCCAAATGTATAAATACCATAATTCAAAATTATTCTTTAAGATTTACAAACCTCAGAAAACTTTCATAGTTTAAGAAAAACTTGTTTTTTTGTGTCAAATGGCTGTACCTTTTTAATTTAAATTTTGGTGTATAAGAGTATAAGAGGGGCTCCATCCCAACTGGCCCTGGTCCTTACGGAAAAGTTTGACTTTTGCCTAATAAGGCTTCGAGAGCGAAAATCGCCCCTAAAAATCCTTGCACCTTAACACTTTTAAGAGGGGCCTGAATTAAAAAACAGATTTTTCAGGAAGTGATGTTTTAGGGGAAGACTCATTAGAAAGATATTGATCATGAATGCCCGCCACTTATAACTTTACGAAGGTACACTATGTAATAACATACGATATAATATTTATCATAGGCCTATCTGTTAAAATCTGCCTCTCAGTCATTAGGGTTTTTTTCCTCGGCCACTTCGTTTGGAAAGTGGGATCTTAGAAACATCGGAGGGGGCTCACCCAGTCCAAAACGTAGGCTTTAGTGCCATTATAAATGGTTGAAAATGATTGGAGGACAGACAACCCCTGTTCCATGCCCTTTTTCACCGAATAACTCCCTCACTAGCCCCATTCCTTGATATCAGACACAGATTTTGAGATAGTACTTTTGATCACAATTGTTGAAAGGTATAAAAAAAAATCGCTCTAGGGATGATCTGACCCACCTCTCGGATCATGGGGGAAGAGCTGTAAATTATGCAAAGTTCAAATTTCTCCAGACAGGTTGCACAGTGGAAAACGCGGTGACCTGTCTGATTTAAATTCCGATTGGCTCTAAAGTTTCTTAAATTGATCCTGTGAAATAAATTTTTGAGAGGGGAATGTTTGTGGGACCGAAAATGGACAAAAAAAAAAACATTTCGTTCCTAATTATTTTGAAAGTTAGAGTCATTTAAATAGTCCTACACGCAATGTTCTTGACGCAAAAGTCCTTGACGCAATGTCCTTGGATCGAGATGAGCCTAATACACAGTTATTGCTTGGAGGCACAAGCCCCCCCAAAAAGAAGGTCCAAGAAATGGACAAAAATCTTTTTATCCCGTCATCTCGAAACTTGTATCCTTAAGTTTTTGGCTTAAGTGGACCCGAATGTTGAAGAAAAAATATAGCAGCTCCCTCACAAACAGGGCTAACCAAAGGAGAAAAAAAGGACCAAAAATCGGTTTTCTTCTGAACAGGTTGAAACCTAAAACTTTAAGACCTTGGGCTAAGGGGTGCCTAATCCACAAAACTAATTTTGTTTTGGGGCATGGACAACCCAAAAATGGGGCCAAAAGATTTTACGATTGGCTTGAAACTTAAGTTTTTAAGCCCTCAGTCAACGGAGACCCCCCAATGCACCAGAAAAAATTCACGAATTTTTTTTACCCCCCCCCCCCCCTCAAAGTGTTGGTAGGAAAGGGCGAAGAATTTCTTGTTAGCTGGAGCACAGGACTTGAAACATCCTGGATGTAATTCCCTTTCTGGTTTCCTTTTTTCTTTCGCCCTCTTGACGATGGGTTGGTGATGCCTCAAGCAATGGCCAGAATCCAACCGAGTTTTATTTTTTTCCTCTGCTACTTCTGAAAAATAAAATAAAAAATCAATCTAATTTCTTTCGCTTTTTTTTAGCGAAATTGTAATCTAATTCATCACTATTTCACTGTCATTTCCTTTACTTTACTACTTATCTACCTTACCTCTTATTTGGCATTCCATAGCTTTCTACCTTTCTATTTCCCCACATACCTAATTTTTTCTTTCCTAATACACTTTATCTCCCTTTTTTCTATATTTATTTTTTATCAATTTCCCGATTCATACGATTCTCCATCCATTAATTCACTATACAACAATTTCAAAAATCACATTCTAGCTACCCACGGTGGCAAGGGGCTGCTCCCATTCATTAGGCCTATAACATATAACATTAAAATACAAATTTACAATACATATACATTTTTGAACTTTAAAATACTTTCACTTTCCTTAAAACACTTTTCACTACATTTACACAAATAATAAAAAATAAAGAAAAGAAAAACATAACACCAATTTTTTTTAAATAGATGACATTTCATCATATTCTGCTTTCACTGGGCCTTGCGTTAGAGGACTCTTGTGCATAGGTAAGTTTTAGTTTGGGCCAAAGTCAAAATTGTGCGCCAAAAATGGTCAAAAATCTTTTTCCCGATTGGCTGGACGCTTACAAGGGTTATTGTTTGAGCTAAGGTGATTACACATTTTCTTATTAGGAGGAGGGTGTAACTCGGCTCAGTAATGGGCCACAAACGTTGTTTTCTTTGGTCAGTTTTGAGCTTGCAGCCGTCAGTCCCTGGGCCAAGAGGAACCTAACATAAAAGAAATTGATTTCAGGGCATAGACCCCCCAAAAGATCGACTTGAAAATGGTCGACAACTATATCTTCGGACCAGCCCAAAGCTAGTGTCCTTATGGCTTTGGGTCAAGGGAATTGCAAAAGCACAAGAAAAAGTAGAAATATATTGGTCCTACCCCTAAATAGGCGGTAAACTTTTTTTTTCCTGGGACCTCCAGTATGAATGAAGACTTCCTGCAATCTTAGGCCCATCTTGGTAACAACATGGTTTTCCGCACTTGGAAATTAGCTTCTATCAAAAAGAGTCAAAATCCTGCACTAGCAATCTCAAGCCTATTGCCTCCGATTTACTACACATTCATGCATAAAAATATTATGCCATGGCGGAGAGGCAACTCACAATAGATCAAACAGTTCGTGGTAACGAACTGTAAGTAAGGAGCGACCCGGCTCAATAGCATTGAAACTCTAAAAAAAGGAGGTTTGATACCAATAGATACGTCAAAATAATTGATTTGTATGCTGATTTCAAATATATAAGTTTCATCAAGTTTAATCTTACCCATCAAAAGTTACGCACCTGAGAAAATTTGCCTTATTTTCAAAAAAAGGGGGAAATAACCCTTAAAAGCCATAGAAATTTAATGAAAATCACACCGCCAGAGTCAGCGTATCAGAGAATCCCACTATAGAAGTTTCAAGCTCCTATCTGCAAAAATGTGGAATTTTGAATTTTTTTGCCAGAAGAAAGATCACGGACGAGTGTTCATTTTTATGTTTTTTTTTTCAGGGGTGATCGTATCGATCCAGTAGTCCTAGAATATCGTGAGAGGGCTCATTCGAACGGAAATTTAAAGTTTTAGTGCCCTTTTTTAAGTGACCAAAAAAATTGGAGGGCAACTTGGCCCCCTTCCACGCTCATTTTTCTCCCGAAGTCACCCAATCAAAATTTTGAGATAGCCATTTTGTTAAGCATAGTCAAAAATCTAATAAATATGTCTTTGAGGATAACTTAATGCCCCACAATTCCTGGGGGAAGGGCTGCAAGTTATGAACTTTTCCCACTGTTTACATATAGTATCGGTTAATGGGAAGTATAGGCTACAGGCGATTTCAGGAGGGATTTTTTTCTGGTGGGAAGAGGGGTCGGAGGAGGGGGTTAAAGGGGGAGTATCTTTCCATGGAGGATGATTCCTTGGAGGAAGGGTCAATTCTATGAAGGGGGTGCCGGATTTCCCAGCGATCACAAATTAAATTAAAAAACAAGTTTTTTCAACTGAAAGTAAGGAGCAACATTAAAACTTAAAACAAACAGAAATTATTATGTATATGAGGGGGTTTCTCCCTAGTCAATGCCTTGCTCTTTACGCTAAAGATTTTTTTTAGTACTTTCAAACGAGCTATCTATTCTAATTAACCTGCCTTTGGGATTCAGGGTTTTTGTTTCGAACGAAATTCTAATTTTAGCGTAAAGAGCGAGGTATTGACCAGAGGGGCGAACTCCCTAATATATGTAAGAAAAACATACGAATATAGAAGTTCGTTACGTAAGGTAATTCTTAAGTTACGTCAGAACAAAATTTCGAGAAAGATATTTATATATAAAAAGTAAAATTAATATACAAATTTCATTTTAATTATTCATATACGGTGAGCCAAAATCAAAGCTTCATTAATTCAAAAACGTTCCGAAATTAAATAAAAAGAAACAAGTTTTTTTAACTGAAAGTAAGGAACGACATTAAAACTTAAAACGAACAGAAATTATTTATGAAAGGGGCGGTCCCCTCCTCAACACTTGCTCTTTACGCTTAAGTTTGACTCTGTCTCACAGATTTATTTTTTTAAACAATAAAAAACTTTAGCGTAAAGAGCGATGTGTTGAGGAGGGGACCGCCCCCTTCATTTACGGAATAATTTCTGTTTGTTCTAAGTTTTAAAGTCGCTCCTTACTTTCAGTTAAAAAAAACTTGTCTTTTTTATTTAATACTTAACTAGGAAGAGATTTTTCGGTCCGAAAAAGCCCGCCAAAACAAAACAGACCCAAAAGGATTATCAAACAGTTCGTGGTAACGAACTGTAAACGAACTGTGAGCGACCCGGCTCAATGGTAACCGAAACTCTAAAAAACGGAATTTTGATACCAATAGATACATCAAAAGAATCAGATTTTAATGCTGATTTCAAATATACAGCTTTTATAAAGTTTGATCCTATTCATCAACAGTTAAGCGTCCGAAGTTAGGTGCCCGATTCTTGAAAAAGGAGGAAAGACCCCCTAAAAGCTGCAGAACCTTGAGGAGAATCACACCCTCAGATTCAACGTATCATAAAACTCCCCCCCCGAGGTTTCAAGCTTCTATCTAGAAAGATGTGGAATTGTCCATATTTTGCCAGAAGAAAGATCACGGATGCGTGTTTATTTGTTTTTTTTTGTTTTTTTCCCCAGGGGTGATCGTATCGACCCAGTGGCCCTAGAATATCGCGGGAGGGCTCAATGGAACGGAAATTAAAAGTTCTAGTGCCCTTTTTAAGTGACCAAAAAATGGAGGGCAACTAGGCCCCCTGCCACGCTCATTTTTTCCCCAAAGTCATCCGATCAAAATTTTGAGATAGCCATTTTGTTCAGCATGGTCGAAAATGTTATAACTATGTCTTTTAGGATGACTTAATCCCTCGAAGCCCCCAGGGGGAGGGCTGAAAGTTATGAACTTTACCCAATGTTAACATAGAGTAGGCCTATTGGTTATTGGGACCCGGCTCAATGGTAACCGAAACTCTAGAAAACAGTATTTTGATACAAATAGATACATCAAAAGAATCGGATTTTAATGCTGATTTCAAAAATATAAGTTTCACCAAGTTTAATCCTACCCATCAAAAGTTACGCTCCTGAGAAAATTTGGCTGATTTTCGAAAAAAGGAGGAAAGACCCCCTAAAAGTTATAGAAACTTAATGAAAATCCCACCATCATATTCCGCTTATCAGAGAACCCTACTGTTGAGGTTTCAAGCTCCTATCTACAAAAATGTGGAATTTTGCATTTTTTGCCAGATAAAAGATCACGGGGGCGTGTTTATTTGTTTTTTGTTTTTTTTCCAGGGGTGATCGTATTGACCCAGTGGTCCTACAATATCGTGGGAGGGCTCATTGGAATGGAAATTAAAAGTTCTAGTGCCCTTTTTAAGCTACCAAAAAAATGGAGGGCAACTAGGCCCCCTCCGACGCTCATATTTTTCCCAAAGTCACCTGATCAAAATTTTGAGATATCCATTTTGTTCGGCATGTTCGAAAATATTATAAGCATGTCTTTTAGGATGACTTAATTCCCCGAAGTTTCCGGGAGGAGGGCCGAAAGTTATGAACTTTACCCAATGTTAACATATAATATTGGTTATTGGGAAGTATACAGTACAGACGTTTTCAGGGGAGATTTTTCCTGGTAGTGGGGGGGGGGGGGTCGGGGTTTATGTGGGAGGATCTTTCCATGAAGGAAGGTTTCATGGGGGAAGGGAGATTACTATGAAGGGTAAGCCGGATTTCCCAGCATTATTTAAAAAATGATCAGAAATTAAATATAAAAAACAGGTTTTTCAACTGCAACAGTAGCAACATCAAAACTTGAAACGAACAGAATATATTACATATATGATTGGGTTCACCTCCTAGTCACTACTTCACTATTTAAGCCAAAGATTTTTTAGTACTTTCATAAGAGCTATTTATTCTAATTAACGGCCTTTGTGATTAAGCGGTCAGTTTTAAAGAATTGGAACAAAATTCGAACTTTCGCTTAAAGAGCAAGGTATTGATTAGGGTGCAAACCCCCTAATATACGTATTAAAAATGTATGAATATAGAATTTCGTTACGTAAATTAATTCGTAAGTTACGTGTATTTATTACTAATAAAAACGTTCGTAAATAAAAAGAAACAAGTTTCGAGAAAGCCATTTAACCAAATAAAAGTAAATTAACATGAAAATTTTGTTTTAATTATTCATGTACTGTGAGCCAAGATCAAAACCTGCATTTAGACAAAAACGTTCAAAAATTAAATAAAAAAAAACAAGTTTTTTTAACTGAAAGTAAGGAGCGGCATTAAAACTTAAAACGAACAGAAATTATTCCGTATATGAAAGGGGCTGTCCCCTCGTCAACGCCTTGCTCTTTACGCTAAAGTTTGACTTTCTCGCAACTCTATTTTTTTAAACAATAAAAAACTTTAGCGTTAAGAGCAAGGCGTTGAGGAGAGGACAGCCCTTTTCATATACGGAATAATTTCTGTTCGTTTTAAGTTTTAATGTCGCTCCTTACTTTCAGTTAAACAAACTTGTTTTTTTTATTTAATCCATGAATCAGAATCCAGTGCAAATGTTGTATTGTTTACTAGGCTATGATTTCTTCGGTAGGCGGCGTATATACCTCTCCGGAAAATACTCCCGCCCATGGCTGGCTGGTCTGCAATCACTTTCGACTTATAAAGAATTAACTAAAAAAAACAAGTTTTTTTAACTGAAAGTAAGGAGCGACATTAAAACTTAAAACGAACAGAAATTATTCCGTATATGAAAGGGGCTTTCCCCTCCTCAACGCCTCGCTCTTTACGCTAAAGTTTGACTCTGTCTCACAACTTTATTTTTTAAAACAATAAAAACTTTAGTGTAAAGAGCGAGGTTTTGAGGAGGGGAAAGTCCCTTTCATATACGGAATGATTTCTGTTCGTTTTAAGTTTTAATGTCGCTCCTTACTTTCAGTTAAAAAAAACTTGTTTTTTTAGTTAATTTCTGAACGTTTTTGAATTAATACAGATTTGATTTTGGCTCATCGTACATGAATAATTAAAACGAAATTTGCATATTAATTTTCCTTTTTTTGGCTAATTGGCTTCGTCGAAATTTTGTTCTGACGTAACTTCAGAATTAACTTACTTAACGAATTTCTATATTCGTATGTTTTTATTACGTATATTAGGGAGTTCGCTCCCTAGTCAATACCTCGCCCGTTACGCTAAAGTTCGAATTTTGTCCGAATCACAAACCCCTGGATCACAAAGGCCGGTTAATTAGAATAGATAGTTCTTTTGAAAGTACTAAAATAAACCTGTAGCGTAAAGAGTGAGGTATTGACCAGGAGGGCGAACTCCCTAATATATGTAACAAAAACATACGAATATAGAAGTTCGTTACGTAAGTTAATTCTTAAGTTACGTCAGAACAAAATTTCGAGAAAGATATTTATATATAAAAATTAAAATTAATATACAAATTTTGTTTTAATTATCATGTACAGTGAGCCAAAATCAAAGCTTCATTAATTCAAAAACGTTCCGAAATTAAATAAAAAAAACAAGTTTTTTAACTGAAAGTAAGGAACGACATTAAAACCTAAAACGAACAGGAATTATTTATGAAAGGGGCGGTCCCCTCCTCAACGCCTCGCTCTTTACGCTTAAGTTTGACTCTGTCTCACAGATTTATTTTATTTAAACAATAAAAAACTTTAGCGTAAAGAGCGAGGTGTTGAGGAGGGGACCGCCCCTTTCATATACGGAATAATTTCTGTTCGTTTTAAGTTTTAATGTCGCTCCTTACTTTCAGTTAAAAAAACATGTCTTTTTTATTTAATACTTAACTAGGAAGAGATTTTTCGGTCCGAAAATGCCCGCCAAAACAAAACAGACCCAAAAGAATTATCCATGAATCAGAATCCAGTGCAAATGTTGTATTGTTTACTAGGCTATGATTTCTTCGGTGGGCGGCGTATTTACCTCCCCGGAAAATACTCCTTCCCATGGCTGGCTGGTCTGCAATCACTTTAGCGTAAAGAGCGAGGTGTTGAGGAGGGAAAAGCCACTTTCATATACGGAATAATTTTTGTTCGTTTTAAGTTTTAATGTCGCTCCTTACTTTCAGTTAAAAAAACTTGTTTTTTTAGTTAATTTCTGAATGTTTTTGAATTAATACAGCTTTGATTTTGGCTCACCGTACATGAATAATTAAAACGAAATTTAAATATTTAGTTTCTTTTTTTGGCTAATTGGCTTCGTCGAAGTTTTGTTCTGACGTAACTTATGAATTAACTTACTTAACGATTTTCTATATTCGTATGTTTCTATTACGTATATTAGGGAGTTCAATCCCTAGTCAATACCTCGCTCTTTACGCTAAAGTTCGAATTTTGTCCGAATCACAAACCCCTGGATCACAAAGGTCGGTTAATTAGAATAGATGGCTCTTTTGAAAGTACTAAAAAAAACACTCTAGCGTAAAGAGCGAGGTATTGACTACGGGGTGACCCCCCTATTTTACGCAATATTCTCTCCTCATTTTAAGTTATAATGCTGCTCCAGGTATTGCGTTGAAAAAATTTGTTTTTTTTATTTAATTTCTGACCATTTTTTCAATAATACTGTGAAAACCGATGCCCCCTTCATCGCATTGTTACTCCCCCCAAGGAAATATAATCCATGGAAAGATCCTCCCACGTTACCCCTACTCTAACCCCGACCCCCCACTAGAAAAAAAACCTCCTGAAAACGCCTGTATGCTTGCCAATAACCAACACTATACGTAAACAATGGGCAAAGTTTATAACTTGCAGCCCTTCCCCCAGGAACAGTGGGGGATTAAGTCATCCTCAAAGACATATTAAGTATACTTTAGACTATGCTGAACAAAATGGCTATCTCAAAATTTTGATTGGGTGTCTTCGGGAAAATAATGAGCGTGGGAGGGGGACAAGTTGGCCTGCAATTTTATTGGTCACTTAAAAAGGGCACTAGAGCTTTGAATTTCCGTTCGAATGAGCCCTCTCACGATATTCTAGGACCACTGGGTCAATACAATTACCCCTGGGAAAAGGAAAATAACAACAAATGAACAGGCATCCGTGATCTTTCTTCTTGGAAAAAATGGAAAATTCCACATTTTTGTAGATAGGAGCTTTCAACCTCAACAGTAGGGTTCTCTAAGACGCTGAATATGATGGTGTAATTTTCATTAAGGTTCTATAACTTTTAGGGGGTCTTTCCCCTTTTTTTGGAAAATAAGCCAAATTTTCTTAGGCACGTAACTTTTGATGGGTAAAATTAAACTTGAAGAAACTTATATATTTGAAATCATAATTAAAATCTGATTCTTTTGATGTATCTGTTGGTATCAAAATTCCGTTTTTAGACTTTCGGTTACCATTGAGCCGGGTCGCTCCTTACTTACAAATCGTTACCACGAACAGTTTGAAAGGACTTGAAGTCTCTCAATTTTAAATCTAATGAAAACACTCCGAAGTTTCTGCGACCATGAGGTGGAGATCTGGATGAGGAAGGGGCAGTCTCCCTCCTATGCGGAATGAGTTATGCTCATTTTGGGGTTTAATGTTACCCTTTATTTTCATAATAACAACGTAGACCAGAAACATTCCCAGAAATCATAAGGGAGTAGATATCAATTTCGTATTTTTGATACTTTTTTCTAATTCCTTTTGTACCCCCCCCCCAACAAAAATTCAGGTTAAAGCCCTGGGGATAAATCCATTTTTACCTCCACTGCCTGGTCACTCCCTTAGAACTGATTTTGGATTTATCTGATGGCTGAATGAGAGATGGGATATTTTGACAATAAACTGCAACCTTAAACCTATCTCCCTGCCTCCCAAACCAAAAAAACAACCAAAGAACCCAATTGCAGTAGTTTAAGTGCCTTTTTAAATTTTGTAATTTGGCCATTGCTTACAAATAGTATTTCTTATTGGGAAACATAGGG
The DNA here is from genome assembly GCF_049724085.1 of Artemia sp. Qi Xiang Cuo. Taxonomy (NCBI): domain Eukaryota; kingdom Metazoa; phylum Arthropoda; class Branchiopoda; order Anostraca; family Artemiidae; genus Artemia; species Artemia sp. Qi Xiang Cuo. The sequence goes on from NC_142811.1 coordinate 28,941,599, forward strand.
GCACTTTTCGCTGGGGAGTTCTCTGCTGGGAAGTGGGATTGTCTGGGGGAATTTTCAGTAGGGAGTAAAGTTTTGGGAATAATTTCCTGTCAACGAGGATGTATTTTCCGCGAGGGGGTATTTTCCGTGGAGGGGGGACGCCTAGAACCAATTTCCTCAAGGGGTTTCGTTCCTCGAGGTCACCCTGCAGTGCTGTTTGCAGTCACGATTTTGGTTAGAAGTCTCGTGAAAGGTCCTGCCCGACGCTACTTTTCCTTCCAGAGATAACAGGACGGGTAGGCTCAGTGGCTCTTATTAAGGGGAAGAGTCGTTCTAACCATATAAAAGTGCATTTATAGAGCTTCATTTTCAATTTGTTGTAAGAGACCCTTCAGGTCACTGTGGAATGGGGATTTAACCTGTTGCGTTGTTTTCATTTGGAGTAATATATTGGGACTAAGCATTTAATATGGATGCTAGGGAGAGATGGCTCCCTCATTATTACAGAAGTGTTTCTGATTTGAAACAAAAGAAGTTTGGAACACATTAAAAGCTTTAATACGTTTCTGGCTAGCAATTACGTAAGTCTGTTTATCTTTATATACTCGTTTTCTGTTGCAATTTTCAAGTGGCTTTTTTTGGTCATAAATGGTGAAATGTCTTGGAAAGCAATTAGTAAAAAAACGAATATGGACCATATTTTTTTTCACATTAAAACGCTTTTGGTTAATTAGCAAAAACATTTTGGATCTTTTTCGTTGAAATGCAAGAGTTGGATTATTTCAGTATTGTTTTGTCAGGGTTTGCCATGTCACTGTTACATTCTCTTGATGTTTCAAAGTTCATTTTGGATCTTTTTCCTTGAAATGCAAGAGTTCGAATATCTCAGTAGTGTTTTGGCGTGGTTTACCTTTTCACTGTTACATTCTTTTGATGTTTCAAAGTTCATTTTGCATCTTTTTCGTTGAAATGCAAGAGTTGGATTATTTCAGTAGGGTTTTCTCGTGGTTTACCTTGTCACTATTGCATTCTCTTGATGTTTCAAAGTTCATTTTGCATCTTTTTCGTTGACATGGAAGAGTTGGATTATTTCAGTAGTGTTTTGTCGTGGTTTACCATATTACTGTTACATTCTCTTGACGTTTCAAAGTTCATTTTGGATCTTTTCCATGAAAAGCAACAGTTGGATTATTTCAGTAGGGTTTTGTCGTGGTTTACCATTTCACTGTTACATTCTCTTGACGTTTCAAAGTTCATTTTGGATCTTTTTCCTTGAAATGCAAGAGTTGGATTATTTCAGTAGGGTTTTGTCGTGGTTTACCATGTCACTTTTACATTCTCTTGACGTTTCAAAGTTCATTTTGGATCTTTTTCCTTGAAATGCAATAGTTGGAATATTTCAGTAGTGTTTTGTCGTGGTTTATCATGTCGCTGTTACATTATCTTTATGTTTCAAAGTTCATTTAGGATTTTTTTTTAGTTGAAATGTAAAAGTTTGAATATTTCAGTAGTGTTTTGTCATGGTTTACATTGTCACTGTTACATTCTCTTGTTCTTTCAAAGTTCATTTTGGATTTTTTTCGTTGAAATGTAAGAGTTGAAATATTTCAGTAGTGTTTTGTCATGTTTACATTGTCACTGTTACATTCTCTTGATGTTTCAAAGTTCATTTTGGATTCTTTTTTCGTTGAAATGTAAGAGTTGGAATATTCCGCTAGTGTTTTGTCGTGGTTTACCTAGTCACTGTTATATTCTATTGATGTTTCAAAGTTCATTTTGGATTTTTTTCGTTGAAATGTAAGAGTTGGAATATTTCAGTGGTGTTTTGTCGTGTTTTACCTTGTCACTGTTACATTCTCATGATATTTCAAAGTTCATTTTGGATTTTTTTCGTTGAAATGAAAGAGTTGGAATATTTCAGTAGTGTTTTGTCGTGGTTTACATTGTCACTGTTACATTCTCTTGATGTTTCAAAGTTCATTTTGGATTCTTTTCATTGAAATGCAAGAGTTGGATTATTTCAATAGGGTTTTGTCGTGGTTTACCTTGTCACTGTTATATTCTCTTAACGTTTCAAAGTTCATTTTGGATCTTTTTCGTTGAAATGCAAGAGTTCGAATATCTCAGTAGTGTTTTGTCGTGGTTTACCATTTCACTGTTACATTCTTTTGATGTTTCAAAGTTCATTTTGCATCTTTTTCGTTGAAATGCAATAGTTGGACTATTTCAGTAGGGTTTTCTCATGGTTTACCTTGTCACTATTACATTCTCTTGATGTTTCAAAGTTCATTTTGGATTTTTTCGTTGAAATGGAAGAGTTGGATTATTTCTGTAGTGTTTTGTCATGGTTTACCATATCACTGTTACATTCTCTTGAGGTTTCAAATTTCATTTTGGATCTTTTTCCTTGAAAAGCAAGAGTTGGATTATTTCAGTAGGGTTTTGTCGTAGTTTACCATGTCACTGTTACATTTTCTTGATGTTTCAAAGTTCATTTTGGATCTTTTTCCTTGAAATGCAAGAATTGGATTATTTCAGTAGGGTTTTGTCGTGGTTTACAATGTCACTGTTACATTATCTTGACGTTTCAAAACATTTTGGATCTTTTTCCTTGAAATGCAATAGTTGGAATATTTCAGTAGTGCTTTGTCGTGGTTTACCATGTCGCTATTACATTCTCTAGATGTTTCAAAGTTCATTTTGGATTTTTTCGTTGAAATGAACGAGTTGGAATATTTCAGTAGTGTTTTGCCATGGTTTACATTATCACTGTTACATTCTCTTGATGTTTCAAAGTTCATTTAGGATTTTTCTTTCGTTGAAATATAAGAGTTGGAATATTTCAGTAGTGTTTTGTCATGGTTTACATTGTCACTGTTACATTCTCTTGTTGTTTCAAAGTTCATTTTGGATTTTTTTTTCGTTGAAATGTAAGAGTTGTCATATTCCATTACTGTTTTGTCATGGTTTATATTGTCACTGTTACATTCTCTTTATGTTTTAAAGTTCATTTTGTATTTTTTTTTCGTTGAAAATGAAGAATTTTAATGTTTCAGTAGTGTTTTGTGCTGGTTTACCTTGTCACTGTTATATTCTATTGATGTTTCAAAGTTCATTTTGGATTCTTTTCGTTGAAATGTAAGAGTTGGAATATTTCAGTAGTGTTTTGTCGTGGTTTACATTGTCACTGTTACATTCTCTTGATCTTTCAAAGTTCATTTTGGATTTTTTTTTTAGTTGAAATGTAAGAGTTGGAATATTTCACTAGTGTTTTGTCGTGGTTTACCTTGTCACTGCTCCATTCTCTTGATGTTTCAAAGTTCATTTTGGATTTTTTTTCGTTGAAATGAACGAGTTGGAATATTTTGGTAGTGTTTTGTCATGGTTTACATTATCACTGTTAAATTCTCTTGATGTTTCAAAGTTCATTTTGGATTTTTTTCGTTGAAATGTAAGAGTTGGAATATTTCAGTAGTGTTTTGTCATGGTTTACATTATCACTGTTACATTCTCTTGATGTTTGGAAGTTCATTTAGGATTTTTTTCGTTGAAATGTAAGAGTTGGAATATTTCAGTAGTGTTTTGTCGTGGTTTACATTGTCACTGGTACATTCTCTTGATTTTTTAAAGTTCATTTTGAATTTTTTTCGTTGAAATGTAAGAGTTTGAATATTTCACTAGTGTTTTGTCATGGTTTACATTTTCACTGTTACATTTTCTTGATGTTTCAAAGTTCATTTTAGATTTTTTTTTCGTTGAAATGTAAAAGTTGGAATATTTCTGTAGTGTTTTGTCATGGTTTACCTTGTTACTGTTACATTCTCTTGATGTTTAAAAGCTCATTTTGGATTTTTTTTTGGAAATGTAAGAAATAGAATATTTTAGTAGTGTTTTATCATGGTTTACCATTTCGCTTTTACATTCTCTTGATGTTTCAAAGTTCATTTTAGATGTTTCTCGTTGAAAAGTAATAGTTGGAATATTTCAGTAGTGTTTTGTCATGGTTTACATTGTCACTGTTACATTCTCATGATATTTCAAAGTTCATTTTGGATTTTTTCCTTCAAATGTATGAGTTGTAATATTTCAGTAGTGTTTTGTCGTGTTTTACCTTGTCACTGTTACACTCTCATGATATTTCAAAGTTCATTTTTTTTTTTTTTGTTGAAATGTAAGAGTTGGAATATTTCAGTAGTATTTTATCGTGATTTACCTTGTAACTGTTACATTCTCTTGATATTTCAAAGTTCATAGTGCGAGCGCGTACATAGGCTAACCTAACCTAACCCAACCTAACCTAACCTAACCTAGCCCAAATTAACCCAACTTTTTGCGTATCTCTTTCACTATGAATTTTGAAATATCAAGAGAATGTAACACTGACAAGGTAAATCACGATAAAATACCACTGAAATATTCCAACTCTTACATTAAAAAAAAAATCCAAAATGAACTTTGAAATATCATGAGAATCTAACAGTGACAAGGTAAACCACGACAAAACACTACTGAGATATTCCAACTCATACATTTGAAGGAAAAAATCCAAAATGAACTTTGAAATATCATGAGAATTGAACACTTACAAGGTAAACCACTAAAAAACACTACTTAAATATTCAATCTCTTACATTTAAACTAAAAAATATAAAATTAACTTTTAAAAATCAATATAATTTAAAAGCGACATGGTAAACCATGATAAAGCACTACTGAAATAATCCATCTCTTACATTTCCACGAAAAAAATCCAAAATGAGTATTGAAACATCAGCAGATTGTAACAGTAACAAGGTAAACCACGAAAAATAAGTATTGAAATATTACAACTTTTACATTTCAACTAAAAAAAAAATCTAAAATGAACTTTGAAACATCAAGAGAATGTAACAATGGCAATGTAAACCATAACAAAACACTACTGAAATATTCTAACTCTTACATTTCAATGAAATAAAGACTAGTGAAATATTCCAACTCTTACATATCAACTAAAAAAAAAATCCAAAATGAACTTTGAAACATCAATATAATGTAACAGTGACAAGGTAAAACACGAAAAAACACTACTGAAATATTCCAACTTTTACATTTGAACGAAAAAAAAATCCAAAATGAACTTTGAAATATCTTCAAAATGTAACAGTGATAAGGTAAACCATGTAAAAACACTACTGATATAATCCAACTCTTGCATTTCAACGAAAAAAGATCCAAAATGAACTTTAAAACGTAAAGAGAATTTAACAGTGACAAAGTAAACCACGAAAAAACACTACTGAAATATTCCAACTCTTGTATTTCAACGAAAAAGATCCAAAATAAACTTTGAAACGCCAAGAGAATGTAACAGTGATGTGGTAAACCACGATACAACATTACTGAAATAATCCTTCTCTTGCATTTCAATGAAAAAATTCAAAATGAACTTTGAAACGTCAAGAGAATGTAACAGTGTCAAGGTATACCACGACGAAACACTACTGAAATATTCCAACTCTTACATTTCAACGAAAAAGATCCAAAATGAACTTTGAAACATCAAAAGAATGTAACAGTGACAAGGTAAACCATGAGGAAACACTGCTGAAATAATCCAACTCTTGCATTTCAATGAAAAAGATCAAGAATGAACTTTGAAACATCCAAAGAATGTTACAGTGACAAGGTAAACCATGAGAAAACACTACTGAAATATTCCAACTGTTGTATTTCAACGAAAAAATCCAAATTGAACTTTGAAACGTCAAGAGAATGTAACAGGGTCAAGGTAAACCACGACAAAACACTACTGAAATATTCCAACTCTTAAATTTCAACGAAAAAGATCTAAAATGAACTTTGAAACATCAAGAGAATGTAACAATGAGATGGTAAACCTAGACAAGACACTACTGAAATAATCCAACTCTTGAATTTCAACGAAAAATATCCAAAATGAACTTTGAAACATCGATAGAATGTAAAAGTGACAAGGTAAACCACGAGAAAACACTAGTGAAATATTCCAACTCTTGCACTTCAATGAAAAGTATCTAAAATGAACTTTGAAACCTCAAGAGAATGTGACAATGACAAGATAAACCATGAGAAAACACTACTGAAATAATACAACTCTTGCATTTCTAATAAAAAGGTCCAAAATGAACTATTAAACATCAATAGAATGTAACAACGATATGGTAAACCACGACAAAACAATACTGAAATATTCCAACTCTTACATTTCAACGAAAAAGATCCAAAATGAACTTTGAAACATCAATAGAATGTAACAGTGAGAAGGTAAACCATGAGAAAACACTACTGAAATAATCCAACTCTTGCATTTCAACAAAAAAGATCCAAAATGAACTTTGAAACATCAATAGAATGTAACAGTGACATGGTAAACCACGACGAAACACTACTGAAATAATCCAACTCTTGCATTCTAATGGAAAAGACCCAAAATGAACTTTGAAACGTCAAGAGAATGTAACAGTGACATGGCAAACCATGAGAAAACACTACTGAAATATTCCAACTTTTGCATTTCAAAAAGAAAATCCAAAATGAACTTTGAAACATTAATAGAATGTAACAGTGAAATTTAAACCATGACAAAACCCTACTGAAATAATCCAACTCTTACATTTCAACGAAAAAGACCCAAAATGAACATTGAAACGTCAAGAGAATGTAACAGTGACATGGTAAACCATGACAAAACAATACTGAAATAATCTAACTCTTGCAATTCCAAGAAAAAGATCCAAAATTAACTTTGGAACATCAATAGAATGGAACAGTGACATGGTAAACCACGACAAAACACTATTGAAATAATCCAACTCTTGCATTTTAACGAAAAAAAATCCAAAATGAGCTTTGAAACGTCAAGAGAATGTAACAATGACATGGTAAACCATGACAAAACCCTACTGAAATAATCCAACTCTTGCATTTCAACGAAAAAGATCTAAAATGAACTTTGAAACATCAAGAGAATGTAACAGTTACAATGTAAACGACGACAAAACACTACTGAAATAAATCAACTCTTGCGTTTCAACGAAAACGATCCAAAATAAACTTTTGAAACATCAATAGAATGTAACAGTGACAAGGTAAACCACGACAAAACACTACTGAAACAATTCAACTCTTGCATTTCAAGGAAAAAAATCCAAAATGAACTTTGAAACGTCAAGCGAATGTAACAGTGACATGGTAAACCACGACAAAATACTACTGAAACAATCCAAATCTTGTATTTCAACGACAAAAATCCAAAATAAACTTTGAAACATCATGAGAATGTTATAGGGACTAGGTAAACGATGAGAAAACACTGCTGAAATAATCCAGCTCTTGCATTTCAACGAAAAAGATCCAAAATGAACTTTGAAACATCAATAGAATGGAACAGTGACATGGTAAACCACGACAAAACACTATTGAAATAATCCAACTCTTGCATTTTAACGAAAAAAATCCAAAATGAACTTTGAAACGTCAAGAGAATGTAACAATGACATGGTAAACCATGACAAAACCCTACTGAAATAATCCAACTCTTGCATTTCAATGAAAAAGATCCAAAATGAACTTTGAAACATCAAGAGAATGTACCAGTGACAAGGTAAACCACGACGAAACACTACTGAAATAAACCAACTCATGCATTTCTACGAAACAGATCGAAAATTAATTTTGAAACATCGAGACAATGTAACAGTGTTAAGAGAAACCATGACAAAACACTACTGAAATATTCAAACTCTTACATTTCAAGGAAAATGATCCAGAATTAACTTTGAAATATCCAAGGAAAGTGACAGTGAAAAGGTAAACCACGACAAAACACTACCGAATAATTCGAACTCTTGCATTTCAACGAAAAAATCAAAAATTAACTTTGAAACATCAAGAGAATGTCACAGTGACAAGGTAAACCACGAGAAAACACTACTGAAACAATCCAACTCTTGCATTTCAACGAAAAAGATCCAAAATGAACTTTAAAACATCAAGAGAATGTAACAGTGAAATGTAAACCACGACAAAACACTACTGAATTAATCCACCTCTTGCATTTCAACGAGAAAGATCCAAAATGAACTTTGAAACATCAAGAGAATGTAACAGTGACATGGTAAACCAAGACAAAACAATACTGAAATAATCCAACTCTTGCATTTCAACGAAAAGATCCAAAATGAACTTTGAAACGTAAGAATGTAACAGTGACAAGGTAAACCACGACAAAACACTACTGAAATATTCCAACTCTTGAATTTCAACGAAAAAGATCTAAAAGGAACTTTGAAACGCCAAGAGAATGTGACAGTGACATGGTAAACCACGACAAAACACTACTGAAATAATCCAACTCTCGCATTTCAACGAAAACAAAATCCAAAATGAACTTTGAAACATCTTCAGAATGCAACAGTGCCATGGTAAACCACGAGGAAACGCTACTGAAATAATCCAACTCTTGCATTTCAACGAAAAAGATCCAAAATGAAATTTGAAACATCAAGAGAATGTGACAGTGACAAGGTAAACCACGACAAAACACTACTGAAATATTCCAACTCTTGCATTTCAACGAAAAAGATCCAAAATGAACTTTGAAACGCCAAGAGAATGTAACAGTGACATGGTAAACCACGACAAAACACTACTGAAATAATCCAACTCTTCCGTTTCAACGAAAAAATCCAAAATGAACTTTGAAACATCAAGAGAATGCAATAGTGACAAGGTAAACCACGAGAAAACCCTACTGAAATAATCCAACTCATGCATTTCAACGAAAAAGATGCAAAATGAACTTTAAAACATCTTCAGAATCTAACAGTGACAAGGTAAACCACGAGAAAACACTACTGAAATATTCCAACTCTTACATTTCAAGGAAAAAAAAATCTAAAATGAACTTTGAAACATCAAGAGAATGTAAGAGTGAACAGGTAAACAAAAAAAAACACTACTGGAGGAGGCTCTTTAGGGCCCGGGGGCCTTTGGGGGCCCGGGGGGCCTTTGGGGGCCCGGGACATTTGGGGGCCCGGGGCATCTGGGGGCCCGGGGCATTTCGGGGCCCAGGGGGCTTTTGGGGGCCCGGAGTGCCTTCTGGGGGCTCCAGGGGCCTTTTGGGTTGGGGTAGGGGACCTTATAACACTATTCAAAAGGTAGTTGTGTATTATACCGAATACAGCCGAGAACAGCCCTAATAAAAAAATAATATGTATCTCTTAATAGGAGTTAGCATTCCCTCAGATAGTTTACCGTTTTCGTTTCTACTTTCAAATTTATCTTGTCTCATGGAGAAATTGCGTGAATCAGTTATCTTTTCCTATCTGTATTTTCAACTCTCTATTAAGAATATTCCAATATTGAAATTTCCTTATCTGATGATGTCACCTTGTTATCATAGTATTACAACCGGATGTTGACATCCAAGAAACATCCAGGAATTGTTGCTGACATCCAAGAAACATCCATCAAAGTAAGAAAAACCATGAAAAAACAACCTCAGTGAGAAAAACCATGAAAAAACATTCTCAGTGAGAAAAACTATAAAAACATGCATAAATTATGTATTGTTCGGAACTCATTATAGGTTCCTACTCAAATAAGCCATAAAACGTCACTCTAAAATGTTCTGGTGGCCCTGTGGCCCCGGCTTTTCCACTTGAGACAAAGCACCCAAAATACCGTTTTTTATTGCCACTTGGAATTTGCTGATGGTGAAATTTATAGGAAGGACGGACACATATATGTGCAATATCTTTTATATGAGCTACTAAAAATTTGTCTAAGATATAGGCGATACCAAAACGCCCAATAACAATACGCCCATAACCATACGTGTATAACGATACGTCAGATACCAATACGGCGTACAGCCCTTTCCCTAGAGACTATGGAGGGTCATATCATCACTAAAACCATAGATATTTGACCTTTGAACTATTTTGTCAAAACTGATATCTCAAAATTTTGATTGGATGACTTTGGGGGGAGGGAGCCTTAAGGGAGAGGGGGCTAGTAGCACTCCAATCTTTTTGGTCACTTAAAAAGGGGACTTATAAATTTAATTTCGTTTCGAATGAGCTATTTTACATCTCTCTATAATGCTCTGGCTAACCCCTAGACCTGCTAGGAAAAAAAGAAGGAAAAAAAGAAAAAAGAAACGGGTGACATATCAGTGCTACCGATGCAAAAAAGCGATTTTCTTTAATGTTCAAGGAGGGGGACTGTAATTTCCTTGTACAATGTTTTCGACCATGATGATTCCAATGGTTCACTTTTCATTTTGATATAACGCCATTTTCAAGGGATTTCAGGCTTGTTTCGAAATCACCCTAAATTTGTTTTTGCAATAAATTTTTACTTTTAAGATGAGCCAAAATAATAGTCATAATTCCTGAATCATTCTCAAATGGCAATTTTTTTCACTAGGTAGCTTTTTTCTAAACGCGATTTTTAACTTTTGGCTACTATGGGCTATGGTTCGCTCTTTACTAGGTTGCAGCTACCGCTGCAGCCATGATGGATCGCAAACTGCACTTCAACGATGATCATGGTTCTTTGCTTTTAACACTGCCCATGTCCCTGGATTTTGTGTCATGGTTCTGCATCTACTCCAAATCCCTGGTGTACAAAAATAAAACTAAGCTATGACAGCTAATCATAGGCAGCACAGTAGTGTTATCAGAGGCAGCCTAGTAGCACTGCCTAAGTAAAGAGCGAAATGGCTTCCATATCATATCTTTTTCCAACGTCACTATGCACAGAAAGAGTTGCCACAGAAACGTCGGAGGGGAGCTCATTGGGTTTGAAATCGAAATTTTTGATGCTCTTTTTAAGAGGAAAATCTTATATCAAGGACAATAATTGTCTGAAAAAAATGTGGTTTTGTAAAATTCTTAGTGCAAAACGTTCTGTTTTTATGCTGATCGCTGAAACTTATCGGCAATGAAGACACTTTAATTAAAGTTTCAAAACCCAAGGACCTAGAAACAAATCTTGCTGTGGTAATTTCTGTTTGTTTGAAGTTGAACTTAATTATTCATTGTTCTTTCTGTTCGTTTTAGGTTCAATTTATTCATTAATAGTGATTTCTATTCGTTTTTGGTTTGAATTACGATTTGACTTTATTTCTGGTAATCTTTGGATAAAGTTTTGAAAGTTTTACAAAAAATTTTTAGATTAGTTTTTAAAATCCAGAAAATGGCTGGCCTTCGTTTAGGTTTTGTATAAAAGATGTATGACCACAAAACAACATTCCTGGGCTCCATAATCCAGTTTAAGACTAATCATTTATCTCTGTTTCTTATCGTTGTCCCCATATCCCCATTGCTGATCGTTGTCCCCATACCTCCTTTAACACCAACATAGTGACATAAAAAAGTTTGGGCACCTTTATTACCGAGCTACTCAATAAATGATTGCCAATAAAATTTCCCTCCTCTTTATTTTCACTCCATTTAACGCATTTTTTCTCTGATGTGTTTTGTTTATTTACCTTTATTGTCACCCTGCGTAAGTTTTGTTTTACTTATTTCGGTTTCCCAAGTAAATAAACCCCCGTTTAACTCAACCCTCGTTCAACTCAATCGGCCGTTCAACCCAACCCGCATTTAACTCAGCATCCGTTTAAGTCCCATTCAGCTTAACCACTGTTTAACCTTAAATCTTATAAAGCTCAACCCCCCTCATTCATCCCAACTAGACCCCGGCGCCGCGCCGGCGGATCGACCGAACGCCACCGACAAGAGGCCCGGTCGACCGCCACCGAAGTGTTGCAACGCCGCCGGCGCACCACAGGTATGCCGCTGCCGGTAGAGGTTGCGGTGTTCGGTTGACTTTAAATTAATTTTGCGTCAACCGCAAAGTCGGAGCTTTTCCTTCTCGTGTGGTTTAGAATTTCGATTTTCCTGATTAGAAATCAAGCAGGGCTTGCACTATCCCCGAATTTTCGGGTGTTTCCCCGAAAATCTATGCGTCAAAACGAAAAAAATTTGGTTCCCTGAAAATCATGCAATCATGGTGCCACCCCTAGCGATTTATCACGAGTGACTTTCCCTGCCAAACATTACTTTGCATACCATAATTCTTCACTAGTCTCTTGTTTATTAGTTTTCGTCTCTTTTGTTACTTTGCATAAAAACCAGACAGATGCAATATACAGTTGCAAATATTGCAATATACACAGTTCTTCATATGTTGATAAAAAAAAAGTATCGTCTTTATGAAATGAGTTTAAATCATTGCGAATGCAGTTTCCCAATTGCTATTTCTTACATCATTCGTAGTCAAGAATTTTATTTTCAAGTTTAATAGAATTATAGAACGCATTTACTACTGTACAGCTTCAGCCTTCAGTTGGATTTTGAAATTGACAGCTGACAGATTGTTTCTACAGCTGAATTGTAAGTTTGCAGAATTTTTTTTTCTTTTGCTATTTTTAGATAAAATTTTCTTAATGTTTAATACTCAATTGTTGAACGCCTGATAGAAAATACAATCTTCTTTATGAAACATTTTTACCCCCCCCCCCAAAAAAAAAGAACCCTTCTATTGAGACAAAATTTAGCTATAGACTAAGCAATGTACAAGGTTGGGGAATTAAAGATTAAAAAGATTCAGTCTTCAGGTGGATTTTGAAATTGACAGCCGACATATTGTTTCTACAGCTGAATTGTAACTTTGCATAATTTTTTTTTTTTTTGCTTTTTTTATATAATATTTTCGTAATGTTTAATACTCAACTGTTCAACGCCTGATATAAAATACAATATTTTTTATGAAACATTTTTACCCCCCCCCCCCCCAAAAAAAACCTTCTATTGAGACAAAATATAGCTATAGACTAAGCTATTTACAAGGTTGGGGAATTAAAAATTGAAACGGAAGTTATCCAAAAATATTATTCATAAATAAATTGTAAACTATTGCATATAGAAGGGGATAGGGGGCTATCATTTTTAAATGGTAATACCTCATTTTTTTTTTATTGAAAGCAGGGATGCCAAAAAGATAGTTATTTTTTCATTTAAAGTGGAGACAGAAGAAAATGATATCAAATTCCCTGGGAGATCATTGAAATATTCTGATAGACCCAGGGCCCCCCATTTGGCCTGTTCATTGTCTTGGGTATTTTGCGATTTCTCATAGGTTACTGGCCTAATTTGGCTTTTGTGTGTGCTCCCTTTTAATTAGATTCTTTGGATCTTATCGAATGCCACGGCGAATCTCTGACTTAGTTTTCCAATAATTTGAGGTGTATCTGAATAATTTCGACATTTTTGTTGTTGTCTTCGTACCCCTTTACTCATACCCTTTCAATTTTTTCAAGGAATACTAAGCTGTTTAACTTTATTTTGCGTGGTTGTTTGAACCATACAGTGACCTAGTTAATTATTAAGTAAATTATTTTTCTAATGTAAAGCGAAGACGGTATCCTATCTAGGTGGTATCCAGAGGGGGGGGGAGGGAGGTATTACATTTAAATGATAATATCTCGACATTTTTTTTATTGAAAGCAGGGATGCCAAAAAGTTAATTTTTTTAATTTAAAGCAGAGACGGCATCCAATCAAGGTGGTATCCAGAGGAGGGGGGGGGGGGTAGTGAGTTATCATATTTAAATGATAAAACCTCGATTTTTTTTGAAAGCAGGGATGCCAACAAGTTAATAATTTTTTTTTTAAATTTAAAGCAGAGACGGTATCCTATCAAGATGGTATCCAGAGGGGGGCATAGGGAGTTACTATATTTAAGTGATAGTACCTTGATTTTTTTTTATTGAAAACAAGGATACCAAAAAGTTGAAAAGTCGACAAATATTAACAAGATTTTCGTGAGTTATACTTGATACAGCACTTGTATAGTTTTATCGTCCAAAGGTTAAGGGACTTATGCGTCCAACCCGTTTTTCTTATTGATGAAACGGGTTTACTTTGAAAACATTCAGTCATAAGTAGCAGGCAGATTCACACAAAACGAATTGATGTGACGATAGCGATATCGACATCCCCACATAACGTTGCGCTCGAGTGACAATGGCACCCTTGGTCCAGTGCCCAAGTTACATTAAAAGGTCAGGTCATAATAAGACCTTTCAATTTGGGAGGTTCAAGGAGGAGTCTTTGACAGTCTTATGACCTCAGGCTGCAAGATGTTGCAACGTTCTTACGTATCTACAGTGGTTTAAAAAATTTGATCACCGCACAAATGATTACCAAAAATATGCACAAATATAACATGTAACATTTGGAATATTATACCACTTTTTTCAAAGCTTTGAAGAAAAGCAAAAAAGGCTAAATCCCCCTAACTACAATTGAAAGCTATTTTAAAAAGAAACTCTTTGGATATTTCCATGGAAATGACCATAGCAGAAGCTTTGAGCCTGGGTGGGGATCAAAGAGGAGTCTTTGAGTATTTTGACCACAGGTGACATATTGTTCCGACTTTCTTAAAATTGGTAATTTTTGTGAGCATTTGGAAATCAAAGCTTAAACTCAGTAACTGATACTAAGTGTCCTGACATTTTGCTTGGATCAAAAGTGACGAACTAGGAAGAAAATCTCAACATCTTCCTGGAGCTACTTCAGTCTGCATATTATTTCATTTAATTACATTTAGAACGGATGAGCTTTTCATTTTTTAACTAAGAAAACAGCTGGCACTTCATTTTTCTTCATACCGAATAAACCATTAAGTGTTTTTTGTTTCATTGTAACTGAAGTGTTCTCATGCGAAGTGTTCATCATGTATCTTTCAATTTGATAAATTTACTCCTTTTAGATGCAGTTTATAACTTGACTGATATTAGGTATTTATGAGTTTATAATTTGGAATGAATCCCCAAAAGAAAAAATGAATAATATCCAAAAGAGCAGCCAAAAGCAATAAAAAAGCAGCAGTTCAGCCTTAGCCTACATGACATATATTCTATAAAGAAGCCAAAAAAAAACTCTAAAATGCATTATTTTTTAAATTGTTATTAAAAACCAGTTTTTAATACAATAAGGCTTTTTATGAATCCGAAAGAGCAAAAAAAAAAAAAACAATCAATATCGAAGTCACCCATTTCAACTGTTTTAAAGGTGACAAAACAGATATAGGCAAAGGGCATTATGAAAAAATTAAGCTTATAAGTTCAAACTTATATTCAAAGTTTTTACCCAGATAACTGACGAATTTTTTGGTACAGTATTTGAAGTTTTGTATACAGCAATGCTCAATGAAAAAAACTTACTAATTATTTATGTTAATAATACATAGCTAATAGATATTTCAACTAATCGTACTATGCAAGGGTTCTGAAACGCAACAGCCATTTCGTTTCTACCAGATTTCTACTTCTCTTGATGAATAACGAAGAACACCAGTTTCCAGCCAGCGACTCGTGAACTTTTGAACTCATAAATAGGCTCGAATCTGTTGTAAATTTAAGCTGTGATTTGAGAAAGACTGATGAAAACATTAATTTTTGCGTTCAACATTGATCGCGCCGGCGGCACGCCGTCGACATTTTACCGGCAGCGCGCCCCTTACATCTTACCGACGGCGCGGCGGTGGCGTGATGTTTTGGCCCCGCCGCCGCAGTTCTTCCCTCATCGGCGCGGCGCCGGGGTCTAATCCCAACCCCATTTAAATCACCCCCGTTTAACCTCCCCGATGCAACTCAGTCCCCGTTCAATCTAATTCTCATTCAAGTCAATCCGAATGCAATTCAATCCCCACAACAGGCGAGGAGGTATAAGGTTGAGCGGAATTAGGGCTGATTAAAGTGGGGTTGAGTTCGATGGGGGTTAGGTTACATTAGTTTGAGTCGAATAAGGTTAAGTTAAATAGGGGTTGAGTTCAATAGTGTTTAGTTTCTTTTTTTGTTTTACTGAAAATGAAATTCTCAGAAGTAAGAATACTTCAACCGCTTCAAATAATTTTATTGGGAAAAGCATCCGTACTAGGCCTTAAGGCCAATGAGGAAACTTTAAAGATGCAATATTTTTTAAGGGTCAAACCCCTATCCTTTTTTTTTTACACAACTATCTATCCCACATACGGATTAAGCTTGGCCAATTGACTGACAAGGTTTTACAGGGATTGATTGGAGACAGACACTCGCTCTTTGCAGGATTGGTTTGCTAGTGAAATTTTTGCAAGAAAAAAAAATGCTATTCATGGAGAATATTGATTACACAGTAAAAGAAAATGATGCATAGGAAAAGGCTTGAATGCTGAAGTTTCTGATCTTTGTTTAAGAAAAGCATGAACGTTTGTCAAAACTTAATTTGTTTTATTAGAAACACATTTTAACTTACCTGAATAACTTTCTTTCGCAACGAACTGAAGGTGGTTCCCTTAGGTCGAATACACCGCAAATTTAATTGGACATCTATTTACTAACCAGTTAGAAACCAAGGAGAAATCCTACATTTAACAAATCTTGAAGTTAAAGCAGTTGAGTTCATAATTAGACAAAAGAAAAAAAGCGCTATTTTTATCCAAGGGAAAAATAAAGCTGCCATATGAAACCAAATTTATCTGGAACTTATCCATTTTTATCAAAGAAGTCATCCTTCCAAAGAATGTTCCTATTATTTCACCCCCTATAACCAGGTTTGTTTCTTTTCCAAGTCATCCATCGCAGTCTGTCCTATTTGGACCAGCACCAGAGTTCCTTCATCCAAAAGTTTTTATTTGCCCGCGGCAATCAAATTGTTCAATGATTCATGTTTCCTTGGTATCCCTGCAACCAATGAGCCGTGGCTTCTAGAAACAGGAAGAGTCCACCGCCTATGGTGATATGGCTAGCCGCCGGATATATCCGCTTCTCCATCAAAGTTGTTAGAAGCAGAAAGCGGAGAAGAAAAGACGTTGCCTGTCAACAATTAATTGCTGGCTTTTTGTCCAAAGGAAAGTTCAAAATTAAAAAATATGGTGAGGATATTTTTCAGTAGAAAACATTCGTATCTAGAGAAAAACAAGCGTCAATTAAATGTTATTGTATCCTTAATAATATGTAGGCCTAAAAGAAACTAATTTTGTCTGACTAAATTACCGAGAATAACTTTTGAAGGCTTACTCATACAAAAGAGTAAGAAATCGGTTGCATTGATCAGGGGTGTCTTTGGGGGGAGGGGTGCCCCCCAATAATGCGGATAATTTTTTTTATATATCATGCCCCTTGACTAGCCGGATATAGACCCCTCTTCCCCCCTTAATAGAATGCTGAAGATTCGCCCTGACATTGATGGTAAATGAATTTTTTCCTTTGGAGAAAATTGACAAAGAACTTGTAATCCCTCTTTGTACAGGCCAATGAGCCTTTGAGGGATTAATAACATGTAATATTATATGTGTATTTAATGAAGAATAAAACTTATCTTATCTTAATAAAAATCTTATCTTAATAGTAGTTATGACTATCATCAGGGGCGAATCTCCAGCATTATAATTGGAGGAGGGGGGCAAGAGGGGTCCATATTCGGATATCCAAGGGGCATGGGATACGTAATATTTTTTACCCACATTATTGTGGGGAGGAATGCCCCCCTTTCCCCCTCCGAACGACGCCCCTGAATATCATGATCTAATTGCCTGATCGAAGAGATTAATTGTTCATCTGTTCGGTACTTGTGTGTTATAGCGCCTAGGTAAAGTTATTCATATTAGTAGAACCTGTTTCTCTAACTAATCCTAATGAAATATCACAAAATATAATAAAGATATAATACTTTGGAAACAAATTTGGGCAATATACTTGCACATTAGAGGGGGGGGGGGGAGTAAAGTAAACGGGTCTACATGCGGAATGCGTTAGGTACAATTTTTCTGCATATTAAGAAGTAAGAATTGTTTGCTAACTTCACACTGTCCAAATACTTTACCCCACCCCGATAATGTGCAAATATATAGCCCAAATTATATATTTCCCATCTATTCTGTCACTTGTCTTTGTCTTGTCTCGAGCTAAGCTGAAAGAAAGTAACGAAAGAAACCGGTTCTACAGTGCGTCAATGGATGACGAACTTAACATAGGCGCCATAACTGACAATTACCTTCTCTTCTTGTGTTCTGAACATGGATTCAACATACGTTTTAGTACGGGTGTATCAAACACGGCTTGAATGATAGAATACCGCTCGACTGATTTAAACGTGACTGAGGAAATTTCACCCTAAATAAAAAGAAAGTAGTAGAAAATAATATAAAAAGCAGGATTCTGAGTTGGGTAGCTGGAATTTAGGAGCCAGTGTAAGAGTCAAGGACAATGTTCCAAAACCTAAGTGAGATGGAGTCGGTTCACTCAATATTTCTAGAGTGTGCTTGAGCCTTCTTAAGCACAATGTCCCTTCTTAATGGGCCATTGGGGCTCCTCAAGCTGGGCATGTAGATGGCAGGTTGTTTCGGGAGAACCCAATGTCACAGAGGGGTTGCACACAAAAAAGTGAAGTTTTTTTTTTAATTAAATGGCCAAATCATCTAAGTATGAGAGAATTGTCATGATGTTAAGGTTTTTGGGAGTGTACCTTCTCCAAGCCCCCCATGTCCCTCCCACGCACTTGTGCATTAATGCTTTCTGTAACCATTTTACAGAAAGCAGGACGTCATAAAGAAAGATGTAAAGGGAAATGGGAACTTCGTGGGTGTTTGTAAAAAGGGAGGCTTTGAATAGCTTGGGATGGAGAAGGAGCGTGTGTAGCTGTGTTGGCCTCAGGCGCCTTGGTGCTGCGGTGAGTTGTTAGTAGTAGTAATGGTAGTAGTAGTAGTAACCATATTACTTTTACCCTCTATCAGTAAAAATCCGCGTTATCAAGCATTTTTTTTTATATATATATAGCCTATATCGAAAACTATTAGCCAGAGAAAACAAGCAGTACAGGGCTCTCTGAGTAGTGGATTCTAATTTGAAATAATTGGCCTAACAGTAATGAGTTCAATTGTAATTAACTACACTCACAACTGTATTTTAGTTTAATTAATGATGCTTTGTCGTAGTTTGTTTTATAAAATCATATATAAAATAAATTAATTTCAACGATTTACCTAGAATCCTTTATATTCTATTTCATTACAGCTTTCGAATTGTTACAATTAGTTTTAAAGCTAAGGCTACCACACAATAATTGGAAAATGAAATTTTAAAATGTAAAAGAAGATAATATACAAAAGTAATTTCCCCAACATTGAAGTGGCAGTTTAAGATAGTTGATTCGATTGTCTTATCAGCCTGATAATCTTGTCCTTCTACGAATGGGGGTCTACGGTACCTTTTGTCGCAAGGGCAAAAGTGTCACCCCAAGTAGATATTTTTCATTTGATCTTGATGGATTTATGGACAACGACCCTCATTACCCATGGTAGTTCTTCAGTGATCTTTTCTCGGGGTAACAATGGATAAGCTTATCTTGATTATATCTTGTAGTGCGGGCGGTTATACCTTTGGCTAAACAAGCAGATGGTAAAAATTAACGTATGTAAAATAGTGTCCCTATGCCTGTCACGCTTATCACAGCAGTATTTATTTTCCAGAAGAGGCATGGCAACCTCTTCAAATTCCACTCGAAAGTTTGAAGTGAATGGGCTTTAACTGACTGAAAAGATATTATGTACACTGACTGTTTAACTTCTATGCAATTTTCAAAAGGCTAAATGAAACACAAAATTATGGTAATAAGAGATAAACCTATAGTAATATTTATTGATCTTTTTTTTATATCTAAATTCACGTCAACAGGCACTTTTGAGTTCTTCTATAACAATTTGTCACACAACTGTTTTGCGTCCGTTTTTTTGTAATAGACTTTCGGTCCTGCCAAAAACTTCATTAAAAAAAGTATCTTTTTTTCTGTCATCCGACAAAGTGTCAGTGTTCTTATTCTGTCATTGCCAAAAGTCCCATAGCTTTTTCTGTCAACGAGCAAAGCACCATTAACTTTCTGTAATTGCAAACAAGCCATCGTTTTCATACTTGTAGGCTAATTCATAATCGCCAATTTTTCTAACGATAGACATGACTACCAGTGATGGTCGAGTCCATAGGAGATTGCAGCTAGCTAACACACACACAAAACACACACACCCAAACACACACACACACAGATATATATATATATATATATATATATATATATATATATATATATATATATATATATATATATATATATATATATATATATATATATATATATATATATATATATATATATATATATATATATATATATATATATATATATATATATATATATATATATATATATATATATATATATATATATATATATATATATATATATATATATATATATATACGTATATACTAATAATATATGTATCTAGCTAGTGGTTATTCTTTACTTCTTTAAATTCGTGCCTCCACCAAAACATGTTCCTGTGTGCCTGTCTGTCGCAATACAGTGTGTATTTAATCATCCCTAGGTCATTGGAGATGATGAGAAGGGCAAAAGGGGTACTGCTACCCCACACATTTTGCTCCATACATTTTGAAAAATATCTCTCTCCCTATATTTTCGTCGAAAAGGCCTTTTATGGCACTTCCATTCAGAAAACTTAAAAACAACAAAATTACCCCCCCCCCCCCCTATATTTTGAAAAATACACCCCTCTATAATATTCGTGAATAAACGACACTGCCCTGGGTGCTATGTTTGTAGCTATTGTTGGAAAAACTGGCGATTATTAATATATATTAATTTTATTTTTGTATATTTGTATGTTTGGGGAGCTGGCGTTTCCCCTGGAATATTCAGAAAAATTCCCTCACGGAAGACTCCCCTCAGAAAATCCCCCTGGAAAATTCTCTCCACCCTCTCCCTGTGGAAAATCACCCCTGAAAATTCCCTCGCAGAAAATCCCTCCCTCTCCCGCGGAAAATTTCCCTCCGTATAAATCTCCCTCCCCATGGAAAATCCACCAACCGAAAAATTGAGCAGCAAAAGAGAAATTACAAAATAGGTACCTCAAAATATCGATCAGATTTCCTAAGAGGTGACTAAAGGGCCAGATATCAAAAACAGTTTTAGGACCGGGACTGGTTGGTCTCTAATCACTTTCGACTTATAAGAAAAGGACTAGAACTCCTAATTTTCGATCGAATTGGCATCCTCCGAAGCTTTTATAACCACGAGAGGGAGGTTGGGGATGAGAAAGGGGTAGCCCCCTCCTATACGGAATAAATTCTGCTAATTTTGGGGTTTAATGTTACTCTTTACTTTCATAATAACGGCATAGACCAGAAACATTCCCAGAAATTAAGAGGGATTAAATATCAATTTCTGGCTCCACCCCCCACCTCTTCCTTAGGACTGGGGCTGGTTGGTCTCCAATCACTTTCGACTTATAAAAAGGAGTAGAAATCTCAATTTTCGATCGAATGAGTAGGTGAGACGAAGAAGTGGCAGCCCCCCTCCTATACGGAATAAACTCTGCTAATTTTGGGCTTCAATGTTACTCTCTACTTTCATAATAACAACGTAGACCTAGCACTTCTAATTCCCAGAAATTAAGAGGTATTAAATATCAATTTCTATCTCCACCTTCCCTATCAATTTCTTTTTCACAGGGGGGAATTTCCAGGGGAATTTAGTTACAGAAAAGGGGGAATTTTTCGCAAGGGTGAATTTCCGGGGGATTTTCTGCGGGAGAATTTTTCGGAAGGGGAAATTTTTCCGGAAGGAAACGCCTAGACCCGTATGTTTGTATGTTCTATATTTGCGTTTTTGTTCCAATGTGTTATGGATTCAATATTTCGTGGTAGCCATGTCAATGACTACCCATGTCAATTACTGGTAAAACAATAGTAAGGATAGAAAAAAACAAAAACACAATGGCTCTGAGTCCGATGTAAAAAATGACACTTCTTCCAGTGACAGAAAATAACAATGCTTTCTTCGATTACAGAAAAAAAGTGATGACATTTTTGAATGACAAAAAAAATGTAATTTTTCTGATGATAGAGAAAAACAGTAACAATTTTTATAATAACACTTTTGGCAATGACCATAAAATTAGTAACAGAAAACGTGATGGCAAAACAGTTTTGTGGTGAACTGTCCAATCACCCTTTTAAGTGTCTGACATGCCACTATGCCTGTACATCATTCCCTCATGAGGTTGCAAATATCTGTTGAATTTTTTATTTTGGAGGATTCGACAAAAGAACTTTTAGAGAAAATCTGCCAGGGAAGACCGTTCCAAATCGAAGTGCACTTTCGAGTGACGGTGAATTCTAATTTGTCCGTGTTCTAAAATTTTAAATAGTATGACCCACTGAAAAATGTAGCTATGGTTTGGTTGCGCCCCTCTGCTGCTTAATCCATTGTCCCTCTCCACCATGATGCATGATACCATAGTGACAAATTTCTAAATTGCATTCAAAGAAACAGTGCCTTGTCCATAGTAGCTAGGGGTATAGCCCCGGCAATGTTATTTGAGGGGGGGGGGGGCAAGAGGGGTCTACATACGGAGATTCAAGGGGCCGGGCTATATAATAATTTTGGTACTCTTCTATTAACCGGACTCTTTTATATAGTGCTAGTTTGGTTAATGCTAATGAAATAAAACAAAATATGATGATTATATAATAGTTTAGAAACAAATTTGGGCTATATATTTGCGCATTAGGGGTGGGGGGTGGGGGCAAAGATAGCATATATTAAACACGTAACCTAACCTAATCTAACCTAGGTACCTCTTCCCCCCTCAAAACTCCCAAAAACAACACTTTTTATATTGTATACGCAATTAAAACCGCGCTATACATTGTATTTCTCTACAGCGGTGTCTTGTATCATCCCGTATAAACGGGTTTTTCAACGCGTCTCGAGTTTGAGATATAAAAAGGGTCAGGTTAATAGAAGAGTACCATAATTTTTTCTCCAAATTATTGTAGGCAAGTGTCTCCCTTGCCCCCTCCAAAAAACGCCCCTGATAGTAGCGGGGCCCGGGGGTCCGAATTCCTGCTCAAAATGCATGCACAGTGGACCACTGTCTTTGAAATTCTATGAGTTTTGCAATTTTTTCATTATTTTATAATGTTGATGCAACTCGTTGGTTATTTAGGGGGCTTAGACGAATCCACCTCTCCCTCTGACATTTGCTGTGGTGGGTACCCTACCAGGAACAGCTGGTTAAGCAAAAACATTATTGCATGGAAGTACAAAATTGTCATATAACTGCAACGACTATTTTCATGATCAATGCTTACAACTAAATTCCAGCTCTAAATTCCCAAGTGGATCTAATTGTTCTCGTCTCCCTTTCGTTTAAATAGAAAGATAGGGGGTTATTTTATGGCCTTGCCTACGCACAAGCAGGGATACTGATAAGAATTCCCCCTGAAACTGACTAGAAATACCCATCTCTGACACATTAAAAACAATAGGCTTAATTTTGTACTTTTTTGTCACGATCTGTGTAATAAAATTTTATTGCTGCTGAAAATAGCCCTTGAGAGCTGTTCTAACTGGGCATAGGATATACGTGCATTCTTACTGGAAAAAAGGCAAAAACTCTGTTTCAAGTCGAAAATTTTTTTAATACTTCGTGTCTGTAAAAATTCAACAATTTGATTTGCTGTCAACGGGGGGCATGTTTAAAGCCTTTTCACAATTGATACAGCTTGAGCAGTAGAAACTGCAAAAAGAAGTTAATTTGTAACCTTCTATTCACTGGTCATGCCTCTTGGTTAATATTCAACTGGACTTTTCGATAAGTTATCTCTTTGTTTCATTCTAACAGAAGATCAACAGGAGGCTTTTAAATTTAAAAGATGAAATCTTTCAGCGGCGAAATCAAAGATTCACAATTCCGTCTGCGCAATCATTTCGGCTTCCTATGACTTTAGTCTTCAATTCTATTCGGTTTTGTTTTCATTAAAGCTACAACTGAGCGGACAAAAATAGAAACAGAAGTCATAATACAATGCCTTTTAAGCAATAGTCGAGCACTTTCCAAGCAGAAGCAGTCAACCGAAAGTACTATTTAAATTTGTTTAATCCTTTTTTTTTTGGTTTGGGAAATTTCTGGCAACAATGTTGCTCCAAACAATTTACACATTACCTAACAAATGTCAGGATATGTGTCGACTTTATTTGAAGTAATTAATATGTGTATATCTGTGGTACAGGCAGTGTCGTTACTAGCCAAAATATTGGGGGGGGGAGCTAGAGATTTTACTGACTGGCTGGTCATTTTTATCGACTGTTTTTTATCACTAATTAACGTAATATCTGATTCAAATACAATATGTAAAATGACTGCACGAGTCGGTAAAACCAGTGCATTTACCAACCGAGATTCATATTTCGGTATATATCATGTCACTATTTTAATGCTGTTTATGTAACCAAATGGACAATTGTGGCACCATCTACGAAATCGTGGCAGGAGTCGGTAAAACTGCTGCGTTTACTGACCAAGTTCAAAATTTCTGTAGATGACTTGTCAATATTCTTGTAGTCTTTATTGAACCGAACAAAAAATTTTATCGACTTATTTTTATTACCGAGTGACCTGAATCATTGGGGGGGAGCTTCCCATCCTACTCCCCATACGTGAAGGCCCTGGATACAGATGATTAGATTTTATATTTAACAACAGTGGCAGTGTAAGCGAATTCAAGCTTTCGAAGGTAGGTTTGAGTAGGTACTACTTAGTTCAACCCGTCGCCAAAAAAAAGTCGAGAAGAATTAATTTCATTCAACTAAACTCCTCAGTGTCTTTTTTTTAGTAGTCCCTAACAGAGAAAAGGATTGAGAGTGGAAGAAGATCAGGGAGTGTTGGTTTTGAAATTAACTGATTGTTAACGACGAGACCCTCATTTTTACTTCTATAATAAGACCTCCGTCTTCAGCCTGCACAGGCACTATCCGCACGGTAGAAAATGAAGCTATTGATCATTTTTGTTGTAGGCCTTTGACTTAATTCAAGGGAACTATATAAAAAGAGGGTGTTACCCATCAGAGGACTGACATTTCTAGCCATTTGAGCAGCCCTCGTAGTCATAATTTTAGGGGAATATCGGAAGGGGCCTGGCAAAGAGCCTGGCCCCTTCCCATTGTCCCGCAAGCTCCTAGCGTAATCGGAGAACAATTTGTGGAAAGCTTGGAGAAGAGATGTAGGATGTATGCCTCTGTAGATCATTACTTGTGTTTAATTGGCCCAAAGCATTTCTACATAATTAAAAAAAAGACAGTTATGTATAATCGTGGTTCAAGCAAGATGCAACATGTCTATGGTGCCAATATGGGGGACAGATGGGAGCTCCAGCCCCCCTGGCTGAATTATTCTGCCTTGTATTTTGTTTTGTATTTTGTTCTGTTACGCCTATAAAGCAGTAGAAATGCCGATTAGACCAGGTACACCCCCTCCTAAAATTCAGCTTTTGGTCACCCATGAGCATGTCTACTGTTTTGCTTGAAATGGAGGGTTATGTGGTGGGGAACTTTGGTGTAGGGTGAACCAATAGCACTCTGTGGTTTGCCAATCTTAAAGATTAAACTCCGTTCACCATTGCCCACTGCCTACTTTTCTGATGCCTATCGCTTGAAGTTTTGTTGTTATTTTGCAGCTTACTGCACATCAAAGCTCTTTATCGCACTGAATTAGGACTTGAATTGTTTTCTCATCTCGTTAACAAAATCCCACTGCCTCGACTTAGCTTATTTTCATACCAAGATCTAGTTGATAATCGCATCAAGTGTGGATTGAGCTCGACTTAGCAAAAAAAAAAAAAAAAATAAGAACTAGGTTAGTTATTGCATCGAATAAAGACTTGGGTCACCTCCGTACCCAGATGGAATTTAACTGTTTTCACATCGAACCAAGCACTAGCTCATTTTTTCCCCAATCGAGACATGCCTTGTTTTTGCACTGAGTCAGGACTTAGCTTGTTTTTGCACTGAGTCAAGACTTAGCTCACTTGCACTGAGACAGAACTTGTACGTTTTACCACCGAGTCAGTCAGTGTCTTGGGCTTCGGTTGTTTTTGCACTGACGTCGATCATCCTGTTCTGATTCTAGTTCTAACACGGTGCAACTTGTTTACCTTTCTGCTAAAAATTTGGCAGTTTAGGCAGAAGGTGGGGACTGGAGGGTTTAAGCTCCAATTTGTACCTCCAATCGGGCAAACTTGGATTCTGTACATGATTCTGGTCTTAACAAGGGGCAGCTCGCCTACCTTTTTCTACTAAAATGTATCTCTGAGAGGATACGGCCACCTGTACATTGTAGATCCCCTTTCCTTTGGCCTCTATAGTTCCTGACTGACTTGAAAGCCCAAATTTTGGAACTAGTAAACATTGTCAGTAAAATAAATATCTTCAACCTTGGATACGAAGTCGTCCGGGGGCTACTGGGTGCCCGGGTTCAAAAATGGCAGACGGGAACGGTTGTCCTCCTATCGTTTTTCGAGCCTCTAGTGGAGATTAATTCTTTCCCATTTCAAGAGCCCCATACTAGGTTTCTACTATCATGTTATTATGCAAAGCAGCCAGGAAAAGGGTGTCCGGATAATTTCCCCCGGAAAATTCCCACCCACAGAATGGCCCCCGCAATCAAGTACCCCCTGGAAAATCCCCACCATGTATAAAACTGAGCTGCCAAAGGAAGAGTAAGACGAATGCACAGAATGAAGAAAGGAAGAGATTTTGGAATATTCTACCACTAATCTTAAATATAGGTCGAATAGATGTGTAGAGTATCTTACAGGATTTTTTTTTTATATTTTAACTTATTTCAATTCTTCTTTTTGTGTTTTTTGTGTGGGATGGGGGGTTGATTTATCATAGCAGGGTAAGATAAAGGAAATTAGTTTAATTGTTTATTTTAAACGAGGAGTTCTGTCCATCTTATATTTTCTTAGTTCTGACTTGGAACTTGACTCCATAATATTGAAATTAAAAAAAAAGACACCCCTTAAAGGTACTTCAGGCAACAAAACCTTCTGATGTTGGCCTAGTGGACGCATTCTCGATCCCAGGAGCCGAACTGGTATCTTGGAACCTAATATAGATGTCGGTGCCAGGGCAAGTCCACAGGATGTAATTACTCTTGCTTCTTAATCCTTACCCGTGTCTTTGCGCGCTTCTATCATAAAACGATTCTTCTATAGTTAAGAGTACTTTCATATTTTTAAATTACTTTCTTTAACTTTTATCTTACCATGTTATGATAGCTCAATTCCCTAAAACACACACAACAAAAATAAATAAATTCCCTAAAACACACACAACAAAAATAAATTAAAGTACATAGAAATAAACACTATAGAATATTCTGCAATCTATATTCTTTTCATATTTTGGAACATTCCAAAATCTCTTCTTTTCTTCATTCTTTTTATTTGTCATACTTTCCCTTTGGCTGCTCAATTTTGCATATTGGGGGTAATTGTCTGCAGGGTAGGAGGATGATCTGCAATGGGATTTTCTAGAGAGGGTTGTCCGGGGGGGAAGGAGGTTCTGCATCACTTGCTTTCTCTCTGATGTCAAGGGTAAGCACTTACTTACTGCAGAAACCGTATGGCTTTCCATCCGGCTTAGGATTCCTTAACACAGGAATTACTTGCTTTGATTATGTTGATATTTTGGCGGAAACTAAACTGAGTATCTCTGACCGTTCTTGTTTCCTCTGAGACCATGTCTCAGGAAGTATCTTCATGTTTTTTGGTCATCCAAGGATTGCTTCGACACGCCAATGGTGGGGATAGCAAAGAAGTGCTTGGTTTGTGGCCACCAGCTATGATGGGTGTCAATTAGCTCTTTTAAAAACTCCTCTCCGCAAAGGCAGCAAAGTTGAGGAATCGTTATTAATATCGTTTTCTAGCCAAGTCAGTTAAAATTATGATTCCACTTCGAAATGAAAAAGTTAGTCTTATGAATATATTGTACTAAATTAGGAACAAGTATTTTTCAAATAATTAATCATAGTGCCTATCCAGTACGCATTCTGTGCATATCTAATAGGATATTCCCTTTTGTGCATATAAAA
The DNA here is from genome assembly GCF_049724085.1 of Artemia sp. Qi Xiang Cuo. Taxonomy (NCBI): domain Eukaryota; kingdom Metazoa; phylum Arthropoda; class Branchiopoda; order Anostraca; family Artemiidae; genus Artemia; species Artemia sp. Qi Xiang Cuo. The sequence continues at coordinate 28,969,603 of NC_142811.1, forward strand.
CATGATGCGCAGGAAGTAATATTGAGCTTCTGGTATTAACCAAAGCTCTAGGAGCACAGCAGGTAAAGAACTGAAAAATAATTATAGTTTAAATTCCTCGTTTCCTTACAAAGAATTTGATAATTAACAAATGTACACCGAGACAGAAATCGAATTTACATTCAACTCGGCACTGATGCTGAATTGAGATAATTTTAATCTTTTACGCTTGTTATACTAAGTTTTTGGTAACTAATTTTTTGAACTATTGCTGGGCAAGTATAAAGTACCATTTCTGCCAGTCAAAATTTTTAGAAAATTCAGATAACTATGGAGCTTGTATCAATAGATTTATCTTTTAAGTCAGGTTTCACGTTTGAGACTAAATGCGACACATTTCGTGCAACACACACCTTATTTTAAAAACTTTATATGACATTAAAAAATATCATCTTCTGAAGATTATCATATTTTAATATTTCACTTAGAATCTAAAATGTACTGAAACGGCGTGCCGATTATAAAACTATGATTTGTGCTTATAGAATTACCTTGTAATTGTACTTATTCTTCAACAAGGGCTTCAAAATTGGCCAGTACACACTTTTAGAAAGTTTCTTAGTTCACGCATTGCGTGATCGGGAATAGACCCTTTTTATAGGTGGGTGCGCATTGAACTCCTCCTACCAGCACATTTTTAAAAGTAAAATTGTAGAAAAATTAAACCTCCGGTACATTTTCTCTGAAAATTAAAATGGCACCTGTGAAGTAATCGCTTTCATGGCTGCGTTAATTTATACCACTCATCTGATAACACTGCTTTCAAGATGTATTAGAGACACTTTTGCAGCAAAGTATTAAGCATGTCACGAATATAGGAGGTTTTTGTCAAAGGCGGCGCAATCGCGCTGCCGATTGGTAAAGAACGATGTTGGCACAATGCATTATTTATTTATATATTTATTTTTGGTTCTAGACCAGGGCACTTCGTATCGAAGGAAGTTGTCGTAGAAACTTCGAAAAGGGCTCGTTTGATTCAAAATTGGACTAGCTAGTGCCCTTTTTAATAGTCGAAAGTAATCGGAAGGCAACTAACACCCCTTCCACGCCCACCATTTCCCCAAACACATCCAATCAAAATTTTGAGATATCCATTTTGTTCAGCGTAGTTGATTTCCAGATAGAAATTATGTTTTTGAGAAGGACACTCCCCCACAGCCCTCAGGGCAAGGGTTGTAAGTTAGGCCTTGGGGGCATATAAGATTTTTATAGTGATTGTTGTCTTAGAAACTTCAAAAAAGGCTCGTTCGATTGGAAATTCAAAGGGCTAGTTCCCTTTTTGCTAGTCGAAAGTGATTAGAGGGCAACTTACCACCCTCTCACGTCCAGCATTTCCCCACATACATCCAGTTAAAATTTTGATAGAGCTATGCTTTACACCATATTTCAAAGTTCTGAAAATCACGTTTTTAAAGGAAACACCCCCCCCCAAAGCTTTTAAGGCTAGTGTCGCAAGCTGCATCCTGGTTGTCGGCCAGGTTCCTATAGAACATGCTGCAAAAGACACTGCAAAAGGATTTCATTCGATTAAATCTTCAAAGGGCTAGCGCCCTTTTTCAAAGTCGAAAGTGATTGGAAGGTAACTAACCCCCCTCTCAAGCCAACCTTTTCTTAAAACACATACCATCAAAATTTTGAGATAGCCATTTTGTTCAACGTAGTTGAAAATTAGGTGTTTAAGGATGAAAACCCCCCTCCCCCCACAACCCTCAGGGCAAGGGTTCTAAGTTATGTCCTTGGGGCATATAAGTTTTTATAGAAAGCGTTTTCGTAGAAACTTCAAAAATGGCTCATTCCACTGGCAATCGAAAAGCCTAGTGCCCTCTTTGATATTTAAAAGTAATTTGAGGGCAATTAACTCCCCTCTCACGCCCACCATTTTCCCAAACATATACAATCAAAATTTTTAGATGGCCATTTTTTTCAACGTAGTTGAAATTTCTAGAAATTATTTCTTTGAGGATGACAACCCCACACAGCCCTCAGGGCTAGGGTTGTAAGTTTTGCCCTGTGGCATATGAGATTTGTATAGAAAGCGTTGTCACAGAACTTTAAAAAGGGCTCATTCGATAGAAAATTTAAAGGGCTAGTGCCCTTTTTAATAGTTGAAAGTTATTGGAGGGCAACTAACACCCCTCTCACGCCCACCATTTCCCCAAACACATCTAATAAAAATTTTAGATATTGATTTTGTTCAACGTAGTTAAAAGTTCTGGAAATTAGGTCTTTTAGGATGACAACCCCCCTCAGAGCCCTCAGGGCAAGGGTTGCAAGTTATAATACGTTGAAAAAATGGCTATCTCAAAATTTTGATTGGATGTGTTTTGGGAAATGATGGGTGTGAGAGGGATGTTAGTTACCATCCAATCAGTTTTTGACCAGCCTGTTAGAAAGGGCACTAGTCCTTTCAATTTCCAACTGAGTGAGCCTTTTTTGAAGTTTCTACGACAATATTTTCTATAAGAACCTTACAACCTTACAATCTTAGCCCTGACCTATACTTGACACTTATCCCTAGTCCTTTAACGTACAACGTTATCCCTGAGGGCTCTGGGGGGAATGTCATCCTCATAGACTTAATTTCCAGTATTTTCATCTACATTGAACAAAATGGCTATCTCAAGATTTTGATTGGATGTGTTTGGGGAAATGGTGGGCTTGAGAGGGGGGCTAGTTGCCCTCCAATCACTTTCGACTATTAAAAAGGGCAGTAGCCCTTTCAATTTCCATGCCAACGAGCCCTTTTTGAAGTCTCTACGAAAAAACCCTCTATAAAAACCTTATATGCCCCCAGGGCATAACTTACAACCCTTGCCCTTAGGGTTTTGAGGGTTTGCTATCCTCAATATCATAATTTCCAGAATTTTCAACTTCGTTGAACAAAATGGTTATCTCAAAATTGTAATTGAATGTGTTTGGGGAAATGGTGGGCGTAAGAGGGGGGTTAGTTTGTCTCTATTTACTTTCGACTATTAAAAAGGGCACTAGCCCTTTCAATTTCCAATCAAATGAGTTTCTATGACAACTGAGTTTCAAATAAGTTTCTTAAAAAAAATTCTTTTAAATGTTTTCACTTAGAACTTTAGAAAAACAAAAACTAATTAAGATTTATAGGAATAAATATCAGCATATCTATATTAGACTGACAATGCATATTTTTTTTCTGTTAATTCATTTAAATTTTTTTCATTAAAGTACAAATTATATTCTGTCTTTTAGAAAGCTTAGAGTTTAGAAACCTTTTCAGATTAATTTTTGCTCGTTTTGAGTTTGGCTTATTTTAATTTCTGTTTGTTTGGGGTTTCATTTATTCATTGATACTGATTTGTGATAGTTGCATGCTTGGTAGATTATTTGATTCTATTTTTGTTCATTTTTGGTTTTGTTCATTTTTTGGAAAAACTTATTTTGTGCCAGAAGTTTTTTTGATTAATCTATAAAAAAAGTATCAAGGTACTCTTTATCAAATAGTTCGTAGGAACAAACTGTAAGTATGGAGTGACTCGGCCCGAAACTCTAATAAATAATAGATAGATCAAAAGATTTGGCTTTTTATGCTGATTCCAAATATATAGGATTTTAAAGTTTAATGTTGCCCATCCAAAGGTACGAGCCTGAGAAGATTTGCCTGATTTTTGAAAAGGGGGGAAACATCCCCAAAATTCAAGGAATCTTATTAAAGATTACGCATAGGATTCAGCGTATAAAAGAACCCCACTCTACAGTTTTCAAGCTCCCATCTTTAAAAATGTGGAATTTTGTATGATTGCCAGGAGAAAGATACCAGATGTGTGTTTTTTTTTTTCCTGGGGTGATCGTATCAAACTAGTGGTCCTAAAAAATTTTAAGAGGGCTCATTTGAATGGATATTAAAATTCCTAGAGCCCTTTTCGAGTGACAAAAAAAATTGGAGGGCAGCTAGCCCACACCCTTTTTTCCCCAAAGTCACCCGAACAAAATTTTGAGACAGCCATTTTGTTCATCATAGTAGAAGGATCTAATAGCTATGTTTTTCAGGATGAATTTTACCCCAAAAGCCCGCGAGGGAAGGGACCGCAAGCTATAAACTTTGCCTATTGTTTACATATAGAATTTGTTATTGAGAAGTATACAGATAATTTTTTTTTGTGGGGGAAGGGTTTCTGTGGGTGAGAGGTTTTTCTATGGGGGAGAATGTTCCATCAGGAAGTAATTTTCTGGGGTGAACTTTCCATAGGGGGGGGGGCATTTCAGGGAAATGTTTTCCATACAGCAAAAACGACTAGAAATTAAATAAAAAGTCTATTCTTAAAATAAAAGTATGCTAAGGAGAATTTTACAGGCAGAATCATCCGCAAGAAGTTCTCTAGTAGGAATTCGTAGCGATGATAGGATTGTCCTGGAGTAATTCCCTGGGGGAGTGAAGGATTTTACGTCAGAAGAATTTTCTATAGAAAATTTTCATGGGGGGATTTTCCATGGATTGGGAGGTGGATTTCCTGGGATTATTTAAAAACGATAAAAAATAAACAAAAAGATACGTTTTTCTACTTAAAATAAGGAGTAACGTTAAAACTTAAAACGACCAGTAATTATTCCGTGTATGATGGGGGATACCACTCCTCTATACCACGCTCTTCACGCTAAAGTTCGACCCTTTGCCCCATTTCTTTCAGAACGATTTCTGAAACACAAGGGCCGTTTGATTTAATCAGATGCTCTTTTAAAAATACTAAAAACTTAAGCGTGAGTGGTGAGGGGTTAATACATCAAACGGTTTGATGGTGACTGGCGGGAAAATTTTGAGTCATCCCGTCGGGTGTAAATCTTGGCGTATTTTAACTGAACTGGCGTAGTTTTGGCGTGAAAAGCTTTATCTGAAAGAAATTATTTTCCTCATTTGAATCCAATTACTTTTTGTCATGTAAAGAAGCTGTAATATCCAACAGTATCAGCATATTCTTTCTTTCATTATAATCTTATTACTATCGAAAACCAGACAAAGGAATTAACCATATATCCATATCATTTTCCCCTTGTAAGACTATAAGAGCATCATTTCCTGATTTTTAAAAAACTTGTAGTGATTCTAGATAACACAATGCCATTAATCATTGTTTTTCATTAGGACTCGGACACTGCAAGCCCACTATTTAGTTGAAAATTTTTAAAGGATTTGTTCTTCAGTATGAATTAGAACTTTATTTTTTGTAAGTGGAAGTTTTTTTCTTTTTTAGAGCTTTTCTTTACTTTTGAAAGGCGAAACTTAGCTAGCCTAATATACAGTAGTCTAGTGCGGATTTTATTACAGGGTTGAGGATATCCATACTTTGCTTTGAAAGGTAATAAGCCTTATAAAACCCTTTATGGCAACTATATAAATAAGCTCCTGTGCTGGAGATTTGGGGCTTTAATATATAAAGGGTAAAGGTTCTCCACGATTAGTGGTTCTCCACGATTGAGTATTTCCACCCTGTTTCTCTCCAAATCGCATTTACCTTTGATGATCATCGAAATTCTTCATGGTATTAAAGTGAAACTTTCAAAATTGATTTGCAGTTCATATGGACAGAAGGAAAGTGTTTTGAGCCTCATGCCCTTTTCAAATCCTGATTTTTACTGTTTTAAAGACTTTTAACTTCTGTTTCTTAAATGGGAAATAAGTGTCAGGTGTAGCTGTGGCTTAAAGTTCTGCTGAGATCATAGGGATTATTCTATCGAAAAATTTAGCTAGCTAAAGAAAAAGGGTATAAAAATAGAGCATAATCTAATGCCTTCAGTAATTTGTCGGCGTGATTTAGGAGAATTTGCTAGGCTTAGGACTAATAAGGCCATATAGGCCTAGGCTATACAGCCAACTGTTGCAAAATAGAAATAGGCACACAAAAAGTAATAGTTTTATAAAAAAATCAATAAACTTTCGTATATAGCCATAATATATAGTCATGTAATGAGTGGTATTATCAGGCGTGGGGGGTTCTGGAAAATATTTTAAATATTGTTAATCAATTTAACACAACTTGGAAATTATGTAAAACATATTTGGAAAGAGTATTGAATAGGGAAAAAGAATGAATATTGTTTTTTTTTTTTCTGGTTTCTGTCCTATGAGTCTACGCAGGCCACCCTATATTTCGTTTAAAGTGGAGCCAAATTTTGATTTTTTGTGCATATTTTGACCGTTATGCTCGTTTATTTTCGCCAGTGGTTGGTATCGCTAAATTTGGTAATTTGTTGAAAGATTTCTTATCCGAACTGAACACTATAATAAAAAACTTACTTTATAGAAAATTTCTAATTGTTGAGAGTTCAGAGTCTTATCTAGTATACCCCCCCCCCCCTAATTCCTAGATATAGTTTCAGATCGTGAACCAGTTTTTGACCATAAATAAATAACTCTAAATTTAAACAAAAGTACGGTAGCTTGAGTGGCTGCCCACTTAATGAAGCCTAGTGTTCATCATCGGAGTGCAATATTTGCCGGAAAGTTCTGCAAGGCCTAACACTGTTCTTCTGCGCACGTCGTAAAGGTTCAGAATTGGGTTTCTTCAGAAGCAGACAAGAATCAGAAGCAGAAAAAAATAAGACAAAAATTGACCTAAAACTAATCCAACAGTAGTAATCAAGGTTATACTTTGAGGACTTTATGTTCCATCCTGTGTATTGCGGCCTTTACATTTCATGGCACCTTTCCATGGCAGATTACCAGACTAGTTATTTGGCAGTGTATAATGTGGTCAAGCATGTTTTGAGAGTTTGGTCGTAATAATATAATGTCCTCAAACAAGTTTTTTTTTTCTGTTTTTGTTGTCAATTGCACAATGAATGTATGTCATGAGATCACGTGTACATTCTTAAAAAACTGATATGATATAAAGTAGTCAAACTTGTTTTGGGGACATGCACGAAATTATATAACTCAATCGAACTGGTTTTTCATGGTAACATCCATTTTGCTAAATATTCAAAACAGGGGTCAGTCAGTCAGTTTCACTATAATAAAAAAGAAATCTATTTTTTTTGTCTCGTCATTAGATATTAGTAAGAGAATTGAATTCAGAGAGAATAGTTTATTTAGAAATGTCTGAAAAGTAACGATAGAATGACATTGTGACTTGACCTCGCTTTAGCTCTCCGATATGGTCTGTATGATACACAAGTAACGTTTGAAAAGTATTGTCAATTTAAAAAGAAATGCCTGAAAAGTGTTTTGAGGGGGATGAATTGCATGAAGGGTTAAGTTGCACGAGGGTTCAGTTAAAGGGGGTATAGTTACATAGGGGTTTAGTTAAATTGGGTGGAGTTGCACGAGGGTTCAGTTGCATGAGAGTTCAGTAGCACGGGGGTTCAGTTGTACAGGGTTTCGGTTATACAGGGGTTCAGTTGCACGGGGGTTGAGTTAAATGGGGCTTGAGTTCCACGAGAGTAGTGCTTTGTCGTGGTTTAGCTTGTCACAGTTACATTCTCTTGATCTTTCAAAGTTCACTTTGATTTTATTTGATTGATTCTTTTTGTTTGCATGACCGGGCTGGTGTTTGCAAGTCCAAGTTGGGTTTTCAACCCTACGTTTTTTAGATTTTCGTGGGTGTTTGGATGTTTTGCCAAAAAAAAAAAACATAGTTGTACCCTCAACGCCTCGCTCTTTACGCTAAATTTTTTTATTTTTTAAAAAATAAGAGTTTTGAGAAAGTCAAACTTTAACGTAAAGAACGAGTCGTTGAGGAGGGGACAGCCCCTTTCAGAAACGGAATAATTTCTATTCGTTTTAAGTTTTGACATCGTTCCTTACTTTCAGTTAAAAAAACTTGTTTTTTACTTAGGTAATAATGGAACATTTGGTTTTCTTTCCTAATTTAGTGTGTTTTCTTAAGAAAATGATTCGAGGAAACGCCGTTTGAGGATGGGGAAGCTATCAAAATTGTCACTTTTCTGCACCTGAATCAATTGACTTAAAGATTTGGGGAAGAAGCTTTTGAAACAAAATTTTAGTAACACATTCTACACTGTGAGCAGTGTAAAAACAAATCCTCTTGATATTATTTGAAGAAATCATTACATAAAAATTAAATTAAAAAAACATATTTTTCCAACTGAAAGTAAGGAGCAACATTTCTGAGGCTTGGAGCATTTGGTGGCTAGATATTAAACGTAATGAAATTTATATATTTGAAATCTGCATAAAAACCCAATTCTTGTCAATTGTTATCAAAATTCCATTTTTGAGTTTCGGTTACAATTGAGCTAAGTCGCTCCTTCATTACAATTTAACACTATGAACTATTTGATAAAGCTTATTGGGCTAACGTCCTATTTTTAATTAATCCTGTAGCAAACCGGAGTTTTTGAAGCACGATTCACGCTATTAAAGCTTATTATTTCTGAGTCCAGTTGACATGTGCACCATTTTAGAAAATTCTCTTTTTGGGGGAAGCTTTTGGTTCCTTTACGTGTACGTAAAGGACTGAAATACCCTTACAGGCGTCTTCTTTTCTTCGATATATTTGCTTACTTGGTTATTCAGCGTAAGCAGCGAATTTATGGCAAATCCAGGGAAGAATTTTTTTTTTGAAACGCTTACAATTTTTTCATAATTTTTGGAATGAAATTTCTCCATTGTGTATGCAAGAGGTGACTTCTAAAAAATAAGCATTTTGAACAAGGAATAAGGAGCATCATTAAAACTAAGACAAATAGAAATTATCCGGTATATGAAGTGAACTGCACCCTCCTAAATACCTTGCTCTTTATGGTAGACTTTAACTTTTCATCCCAATTAAATTAAAAAATAAGCATTTTCAACTGGAAATAAGGAACATCATTAAAAACTAAGACGAATGCAAATTATCCCGTATATGAAGCGAGCTGCCCCCTCCGAAATACCTTGCTCTTTATGCTAGACATTTTGGTAATAGCTATAAAATACATTAAAAAAATATATCTGTCGAGGAGGTATTCTTTAACTGAATCCCAAGCTTCTGAATCCCCCATGCAACTGAACCCTCTTTAGCTGAACCCTCATGTAACTGAACCCTCCTTAGCTATCTGATAAATGGTGCTTACCATAGAAGTTGCACGGGCTTACACTGAAAAAAAAATTTCTTGACGGTCTTTTTAATACATTATCTTTATGTATATAAGTTCGATCGTGAAGTAATAATTTTTGCCCATTACAGCTTATACAAATTCCATATATTTTAAGCCTTTTAATTTTCATGTCTAGATGAAATCATGAATTAGAAAAGTTAATTAGCTGTTAGGGTTTTCAGACCTAGTTTTTTAGATTTTCGTTGGTGTTAGGTTCCTGGGATTTATTATTTGAGAAGTTCCGGTCCCCAGACATTGTTACTTACTTACAATTTTTTCATAATTTTTTGAATGAAATTTCTCCATTGTGTATGCAAGAGGTGTCTTCTAAAAAATAAGCATTTTCAACAAGGAATAAGGAGCATCATTAAAACTAAGACAAATAGAAATTATCCGGTATATGAAGTGAACTGCACCCTCCTAAATATCTTGCTCTTTATGCTAGACTTTAGCTTTTCATCCCAATTAAATTAAAAAATATTTGCGTTCCATTTCATGATTCGAATTGTAAGAAGGAACTGAACACACATCACTCCATTTTTAAGGCATTTTATACGTTATATCTTGGAAATTAAAAGAAATTAAGCCCCTTCTTATCAGATTCAAAACGCTTAATATCCCCAAGCATATGCGGTAACGGTTAATTATTACGAAAATCATAAGGGAGAGGAATCTATATCTTGGAAATTAAAAGAAAATTAAACCTATTCTTATCATATTAAAACGATTAATATAACAAGCATATAAGAGTCAAATTTCTCTTTTGAGTGCTAACGTTTATCTGATTGAATAATTGAAGTCCAGTTTCAGAATTCTTATCAACTCGAATAATAAAGAAAAAACTAAAACAACTACAAAAAAACCCCTAACTTTAAACAGTTTTTGGGAAACAAGGTGAAAGTAAAGTGTAACTCGTATAAATGAAACCCAAAACGAACAAAAACTACAATAATTAACCGAGTCAAACTCAAAACGAGCAGAAATTAACATAAGTTGGGTGCAAAACCCCTATGCCTTCCCAAGACACGAACAAAATTTGCACTTTACTGAAAAAATACAAATGGTTTTACTTTTACACCTTTAATAAATCAAATGATATTAACATTTTGATTACTAAATATCAATATATGTGGAGGGTGCAGTTCACTTCATATACCGGATAATTTCTATTTGTCTTAGTTTTAATGATGCTCCTTATTCCTTGTTCAAAATGCTTATTTTTTAGAAGTCACCTCTTGCTTACACAATGGAGAAATTTCATTCAAAAAATTATGAAAAAATTGTAAGTAAGTAACAATGTCTGGGGACCGGAACTTCTCAAATAATAACTCCCAGGAACCTAACACCAAAGAAAATCTAAAAAACTAGGTCTGAAAACCCAAACAGCTAATTAACTTTTCTAATTCATGATTTCATCTAGACATGAAAATTAAAAGGCTTAAAATATATGGAATTTGTATAAGCTGTAATGGGCAAAAATTATTACTTCACGATCAATCTTATATACATAAAGATAATGTATTAAAAAGACTCTCAAAAAATTTTTTTTTCAGTGTAAGCCCCTGAATCATTTATAGCGAGTATCATTTATCTGATAACTAAGGAGGGTTCAGTCTACATGAGGGTTCAGCTAAAGAGGGCTCAGTTGCATAGGGGATTCAGAAGCTTGGGATATAGTTAAAGAATACCTCCTCGACAGATATATTTTTTTAATGTATTTAATAGCTATTACCAAAACGTCTAGCATAAAGAGCAAGGTATTTCGGAGGGGGCAGCTCACTTCATATACGGGATAATTTGCATTCGTCTTAGTTTTTAATGATGTTCCTTATTTCCAGTTGAAAATACTTATTTTTTAATTTAATTGGGATGAAAAGTTAAAGACTACCGTAAAGAGCAAGGTATTTAGGAGGGTGCAGTTCACTTCATATAACAGATAATTTCTATTTGTCTTAGTTTTAATGATGCTCCTTATTCCTTGTTGAAAATGCTTATTTTTTGGAAGTCACCTCTTGCATACACAATGGAGAAATTTCATTCAAAAAATTATGAAAAAATTGTAAGTAAGTAACAATGTCTGGGGACCGGAACTTCTCAAATAATAAATCCCAGGAATCTAATACCCACGAAAATCTAAAAAACTAGGTCTGAAAACCCAAACAGCTAATTAACTTTTCTAATTCATGATTTCATCTAGACATGAAAATTAAAAGGCTTAAAATATATGGAATTTGTATAAGCTGTAATGGGCAAAAATTATTACTTCACGATCGATCTTATATACATAAAGATAATGTATTAAAAAGACCGTCAAAAATTTTTTTTTTTTAGTGTAAGCCCGTGCAACTTTTATGGTAAGCACCATTTATCAGATAGCTAAGGAGGGTTCAGTTACATGAGGGTTCAGTTAAAGAGGGTTCAGTTGCATGGGGGATTCAGAAGCTTGGGATTCAGTTAAAGAATACCTCCTCGACAGATATATATTTTTAATGTATTTTATAGCTATTACCAAAACGTCTAGCATAAAGAGCAAGGTATTTCGGAGGGGGCAGCTCGCTTCATATACGGGATAATTTGCATTCGTCTTAGTTCTTAATGATGTTCTATATATAATAATATTAAACTGACAATGCACATTCACTTGTATTTTTCAGTAAAGTGCAAATTTTGTTCTGGTCTTGGGAATGCATAGGGGTTTCGCGCCCAACTTATGTTAATTTCTGCTCGTTTTGAGTTTGACTCGGTTAATTATTGTAATTTCTGTTCATTTTGGGTTTCATTTATTTATCGATGCTGATTTGTGGCAATTTCACGATTGGTAGATTATTTGATGTTATTTTTGCTAATTTTTTGTTTAATGGAGTTCTTTACTTTTCTTTGAAAAACTTATTTTGTGGAAAAAGTTTTTTTTTTAATTTTTTCTAATTTTTTATGTAATGATTTCTTCAAATAATATCAAGAGGATTTGTTTTTACACTGCTCACAGTGTAGAATGTGCTACTAAAATTTTGTTTCAAAATATTTTTGGTCTATCGACCTAGTGGTACTAAAATATCGTAAGAGGGCTCATTTGACTGGAAATTAAAAGTTCTAGTGCCATTTTTAAGTGGCCAAAAAGATTGAATAGTAACTACGCCGCCTCTCACGCCTCTTTTTTCCGTAATCGTACAGTCAAAATTTGACACGACACACAAACAGAGTCATAGTGAGAGAGATATCCAAAAAGTTGGGTTGATCTAGGTTCACTTAGAGTGGCGCGCCAAAAACGAACAAAAACAATAATAATTAACCGATTCAAACTCAAAACGAACAGAAATTAACATAAGTTGGGCGCAAAACCCCTATGCCTTCCCAAGACACGAACAAAATTTGCACTTTACTGAAAAAATACAAATGGTTTTACTTTTACACCTTTAATAAATCAAATGATATTAACATTTTGATTACTAAATATCAATATATGTGGAGGGTGCAGTTCACTTCATATACCGGATAATTTCTATTTGTCTTAGTTTTAATGATGCTCCTTATTCCTTGTTGAAAATGCTTATTTTTTAGAAGTCACCTCTTGCATACACAATGGAGAAATTTCATTAAAAAAATTATGAAAAAATTGTAAGTAAGTAACAATGTCTGGGGACCGGAACCTCTCAAATAATAAATCCCAGGAACCTAACACCCACGAAAATCTAAAAAACTAGGTCTGAAAACCCAAACAGCTAATTAACTTTTCTAATTCATGATTTCATCTAGACATGAAAATTAAAAGGCTTAAAATATATGGAATTTGTATAGGCTGTAATTGGCAAAAATTATTACTTCACGACCGATCTTATGTACATAAAGATAATGTATTAAAAATACCGTCAAAATTTTTTTTTTTCAGTGTAAGCCCGTGCAACTTCTATGGTAAGCACCATTTATCAGATAACTAAGGAGGGTTCAGTTACATGAGGGTTCAGTTCAAGAGGGTGCAGTTGCATGGGGGATTCAGAAGCTTGGGATTCAGTTAAAGAATACCTCCTCGACAGATATATTTTTTTAATGTATTTTATAGCTATTACCAAAAGGTCTAGCAAATAGAGCAAGGTATTTTGGAGGGGGCAGCTCGCTTCATATCCGGGATAATTTGCATTCGTCTTAGTTTTTAATGATGTTCCTTATTTCCATTGAAAATGCTTATTTTTTAATTTAATTGGGATGAAAAGTTAAAGTCTACCATAAAGAGCAAGGTATTTAGGAGGGTGCAGTTCACTTCATATACCATATAATTTCTATTTGTCTTAGTTTTAATGATGCTCCTTATTCCTCGTTGAAAATGCTTATTTTTTAGAAGTCACCTCTTGCATACACAATGGAGAAATTTCATTCAAAAAATTATGAAAAAATTGTAAGTAAGTAACAATGTCTGGGGACCGAAACTTCTCAAATAATAAATCCCAGGAACCTAACACCCACGAAAATCTAAAAAACTAGGTCTGAAAACCCAAACAGCTAATTAACTTTTCTAATTCATGATTTAATCTAGACATGAAAATTAAAAGGCTTAAAATATATGGAATTTGTATAAGCTGTAAAGGGCAAAAGTTATTACTTCACGATCAAACTTATATATATAAAGATAATGTATTAAAAAGATCGTCAAAAAATTTTTTTTTCAGTGTAAGCCCGTGCAGCTTCTATGGTAAGCACCATTTATCAGATAGCTAAGGAGGGTTCAGTTACATGAGGGTTCAGTTAAGGAGGGTTCAGTTGCATAGGGGATTCAGAAGCTTGGGCTTCAGTTAAAGAATACCTCATCGACAGATATATTTTTTTAATGTATTTTATAACTATTAGCAAAACGTCTAGCATAAAGAGCAAGGTATTTTGGAGGGGGCAGCTCGCTTCATATACGGGATGATTTTCATACGTCTTAGTTTTTAATGATGTTCCTTATTTCCAGTTGAAAATGCTTATTTTTTAATTTAATTGGGATGAAAAGTTAAAGTCTACCATAAAGAGCAAGGTATTTAGGAGGGTGCAGTTCACTTCATATACCGGATAATTTCTATTTGTCTTAGTTTTAATGATGCTCCTTATTCCTTGTTGAAAATGTTTATTTTTTAGAAGTCACCTCTTGCATACACAATGGAGAAATTTCATTAAAAAAATTATGAAAAAATTGTAAGCGTTTAAAAAAAAAAGTTCTTCCCTGGATTTGCCATAAATTCGCTGCTTACGCTGAATAACCAAGTAAGCAAATATATCGAAGAAAAGAAGACACCTGTAAGGGTATTTCAGTCCTTTACGTACACTTAAAGGAACCAAAAGCTTCCCCCAAAAAGATAATTTTCTAAAATGGTACAGATTTAAACTGGACTCAGAAATGGTAAGCTTTAATAGCGTGAATCGTGCTTCAAAAACTCCGGTTTGCCACAGGATTAATTAAAAATAGGACTTTAGCCCAATAAGCTTTATCAAATAGTTCATAGTGTTAAATTGTAATGAAGGAGTGACTTAGCTCAATTGAAACCGAAACTCAAAAATGAAATTTTGATAACAATTGACAAGAATTGGGTTTTTATGCAGATTTCAAATATATAAATTTCATTACGTTTAATATCTAGCCACCAAATGCTCCAAGCCTCAGAAATGTTGCTCCTTACTTTCAGTTGGAAAAATATGTTTTTTTAATTTAATTTTTATGTAATGATTTCTTCAAATAATATCAAGAGGATTTGTTTTTACACTGCTCACAGTGTAGAATGTGTTACTAAAATTTTGTTTCAAAAGCTTCTTCCCCAAATCTTTAAGTCAATTGATTCAGGTGCAGATTAGTGACAATTTTGATAGCTTCCCCCTCCTCAAACAGCGTTTCCCCGAATCATTTTCTTAAGAAAACAAACTAAATTAGGAAAGAAAACTAAATGTTCAATTACTAGCTAAGTAAAAAACAAGTTTTTTTTTAACATAGTTTTCGTAACTGTTTCAAAATCTAAACCTAATATAAATTTTTCTGGTTAGAAAAGGGAGTTCCCCTTCATAAACGACTCGTTATTAACATTAAAGATTAGCTTCCTCATAATTTCTATTTCTATAATAATGAAAAAATTTTGCCTAAAGAGTGAGGCGTTTAGGGTAAAAATATGTTTTTTTTTTGGCGAAACATCAAAACACCCACGAAAATTTAAAAAACGTAGGTCTGAAAACCCAACTTGGACTTGCAAACACCAGCCCGGACATGCAAACAAAAAGAATCAATGAAATAAAATCAAAGTGAACTTTGAAAGATCAAGAGAATGTAACTGTGACAAGCTAAACCACGACAAAGCACTACTCTCGTGTAACTCAAGCCCCATTTAACTCAACCCCCGTGCCCCTGAACCCACCATGTAACTGCACCCCTGTAGAACCGAAACCCTGTACAACTGAACCCCCGTGCTACTGAACTCTCATGCTACTGAACCCTCGTGCAACTTCACCCAATTTAACTAAACCCCCGTGTAACTATACCCCCTTTGACTGAACCCTCATGCAACTCAACCCTCTATGCAACCCATCCCCCTCAAAACACTGTTCAGCCATTTATTTTTAAATTGAAATACTTTTCAAACGTTACTTGTGTATTATACAGACCACATCGGAGAGGTAAAGCTAGGTCAAGTCACAATGTCATTCTATCGTTACTTTTCAGACATTTCTAAATAAACTATTCTCTCTGAATTCAATTCTCTTACTAATATCTAATGACGAGACAAAAAAAAATAGATTTCTTTTTTATTATAGTGAAACTGACTGACTGACCCCTGTTTTGAATATTTAGCAAAATGGATGTTACCTTGAAAAACCAGTTCGGTTGAGTTATATAATTTCGTGCATGCCCCCAAAACATGTTTGACTACTTTATATCATATCAGTTTTTTAACAATGTACACGTGATCTCAAGACATACATTCATTGTGCAAATGACAACAAAAACGGAAAAAAAAACTTTTTGAGGACATTTTATTATTACAACTAAACTCTCAAAACATGCTTGACCACATTATACACTGCCAAATAACTAGTCTGGTAATCTGCCATGGAAAGGTGCCATGAAATGTAAAGGCCGCAATACACCTGATGGAACATAAAGTCCTCAAAGTATAACCTTGATTACTACTTCCAACTACATCAAAAAGGCCATGCGCGCGTCGCGGCGCAAGCTGAGACACGCGCAATTTTTTTTTACTGTATCACGAAAAATCGTTGTGAAACACTGAAGTTTAGGCAATATTAGCACTTTAAAAACTGACCGTGTTGGCAGTCATGGTTTTCAAAAGTTCTGGCGTGTTTTCGGCGTGTTTTTCAAAGAGTCTGGTGTATTTTTTGTTACACCTTCTGGCAGCACTGTTCTTCGATCAAGCTCTTGTCTTGAGTGTTTAAAACTATTGTATAGAGACTTTGTATAATAAATGCAGTCTATAGTAAAGAGACTCATCTTACTCCTCTACGAGGACCCACAACTCTGAATGATTTGGCTACGCTTACCAATAAGCTTACCCAATGCCTACTAAATTCAACCCTGACATCAGCCAAAGGTTAGAGGTTTGCACCTTCTCGGAATGCAAGCACCTCCCTGAGCTGACTGAAGGGAAGCCTTCCACCGGGAGCCGTATTCTATCTCTGGATGATAATATGCTGGATGATGATGCAGGTCAACTTTCCGCCTGAAGCACCGTTTTTTCTAAGCTTCTGAACACTGAGGCAGTCGTACCTCCAAACCCAGACCTAATTAATGCAGCCAAGGCAACACCCAAGGGGACTTTCAACCTCGTATCGCAACGCCTTAGAATCTTTGAGATCCAAAATGCTGTAAAAAAATAAATCGAAAAAATAATCGAGCCCGTCGTTCATCGGTATTTCTGCAGAACTCCTCAAGTGGGGAAGTGCAGCAATAATACTGAGGTCCAGCTCATCTTCTCAGCTATATAGGCAGTGAAATTTATACCGAAAGATTGGCGTGCTGGCATAACTTCACCAATCTGGAAACGAAAGGGGAGTCGCCAAATCTGCTCTGACTATCACGAGATTATGATTCTCTCCGTTTCCAGCAAACTTTTAGCCATCACACTACTGAACAAAGTTTCTGCCTACCAGTGTAGAAATAGAAGAGCTCAGCAGGTCAATTTCATGCCCGCTAGGTCGACGATGGAAAAAATATTTAGTCTACTCCAGTTGATGGAGAGGACGCGAGAGTTTCGCCAAAAAGTATACATTACATTTGTAGACTTTAGGGCAAATTTTGAATCTGTAAAACACCGTTCACTCTAGCTGATACTGAGAACCACAAACCTAACCCATACACTTTTTTCCTTTTCAAAAAGCTATATGATGGTACTGAGAGCTGTGTGCAATCCAATAGAAGACGCAGCCCCAAATTATCAGCGAAAACAGAGGTCCAGCAAGGTTGCACCACCACTCCCGAGCTCTTCAACTGCGTTATAGACTACATTATGACTTGCACGCTCAATCACCTTCGGCCTGGTTTTCAGTTTGGTGACCTGATACTTACTGATGCTAACTTCTTTGATGATATAGCTTTAGTCATGGACAATGTGGAAAAAGTCACTGAAGTTCTCCAGTTGCTTTCAGATAAAGCCCCGAAAGTGGGTCTGTGGATCAGTTGGCCGAAAACAAAAAGTGTGCCCATCGAGCCCCCACCTCACTTTGTACTGCAAAGGAAGTCACCATCTTGAGAAACTCAATAGATGTAGCTGAAGACCTCACGTACCTAAGATCCACGCTGTCAAGGGATGATTTGATTACAAAAGAGCTTGCATCTCGAATAGCCAAAACGTCAGCAGTTGTTGTGACTCTTAATAGCATTTGACGAAAACCAAATATAAGTCACCATACTAAAATGCCTATTTACAACGCTTCAGTTAGCACCGTGCTTCTGCATGGAGCAGAGACGTGGCCAGCCCCAAAATCTGTTCTCTACACTTTCAATGTCACTCGGACCAAATATCTTTGAAAAATCAAGGGTCTTCACTGAACTGACTTTATTACCTACCAGTCTCTACAGTCACATACTTCGGAAACTCCTACCTTGACTCAGCTTGCCCAGCCCACTGTTTGGTGGTAGGACCGCCTCCTTCGTCGGCCACCAGACGCCCCAATATGGATTTTGTTTGACTTCGAACCCATCCTGCACGGGTGGAAAAGCCCAGGAACGCTCCCCCCCCATTCGGTGGAAAGACAAAGCAACGAAGTCCTTTCCTAAGTCCACTTCCCGGTAAAAGAAGCCGCAAGCCTAGCAATACAGGTGCTTGGTCTCATCTTTCTCTACACCGCCCAGCCAAGAGCCGTAAGTATCTAAGTAAGTACTAAGATATAAATTATCTAAAAAAATCGTTTTTCCTGAGAAAATCCCATACTTTGTTGAAACTTGAAATATTCCGTCCACATGTGCTGCTTAAGAACTGACGTCACAGAGTTTAAGCATCAAGCAAGTAAGCTTGTTTCTGATGATCGAATACTTTTTAGTGTTTCAATAGGGACCGTGTTTATATACTTATCTTCATACTATCAATATTTAAGACACTTTAAAAAGGTTTCCAAAATATGCATACCTTAATTCTTGACGATAACCTTAGTTAATTATTCTGATGTAAAGCTACTGTAACTGTAAACATAATTGGAAGTTCTGAAGTTAAAATGTTACTTTGAGACCTATCTTATATAGACAGTACTTACTTTTTTAAAACGAACATATAGGTTATTTCTCAAAGCAAAATAGTTTCTTTTATATTTTTCTTTACTTTTATTCATTCAATTATATTTTAGATTGCGTCTAGACCTCATTTTCAACAATTATTTCAGAGACCTCTCCTATTTAAGATACCCTTAGATGTGTATAAATGCATGCTACATGTTTGAAAGTAAATTTGCACAACTCCTTCACTTTAATTAACGTTGGTAATTCTAAATT
This sequence comes from Artemia sp. Qi Xiang Cuo, assembly GCF_049724085.1. Classification (NCBI taxonomy): domain Eukaryota; kingdom Metazoa; phylum Arthropoda; class Branchiopoda; order Anostraca; family Artemiidae; genus Artemia; species Artemia sp. Qi Xiang Cuo. The sequence continues at coordinate 28,988,660 of NC_142811.1, forward strand.
TTTTATTGTGATGCCTCGACGTTAAATGAAAATTATTTTTTTTTTTTTTTATTTTTATTTGGCGTCTCGAAGGTATTTATTCCATATACTCCAGAACACAATTTGCTGCAGATCTTAGCTAAAGTGAATCTCTTCATACATTATTCGATATATGAAAAAATGACTGCAACTCACGTAGATCAGATTTATCATGACAGAATTCATCTAAAAGCTGTCAAAGCCACATGCATTTCCTCCATAATTGGAACGTGTGAAAAGAAGTTGCTAAGACACATTCCTATTGGACTACCCACTTATATGGGCATCTCGAATCATGTGTTATGAGGGTAAACCTCTACAGGCTGCAATCCATCTAATTGACTTGAAAGAATCCCTACATAGTAGCTAAATTAAATGCTAGATGTATTTATTGGCGGAAATAGTAGGAGAAAAATATTAATAATAAATTAAATTTTATTTTAGCCTAAATTTTGCCTAAAATTCAATTTTAGGCAAATATATTGGAATAAAAAATATAAATAACAGGCAGTGGTGTGTTAATTTACGACAATGTGTATGGGGAGGGGGGGGGAGAAAGAACCTCTAAAAATCCAAAGGGACAACTTAGCTGTTTTTCTTTTAAAATGAAACAGACGACAAAACCTTTTTTTAAGGACCCCCCCCCTGAGAAAAGTACTTTTAAAAACATAGGGTGGGGGGGGGGGATATAAAAATGAATTACCCATGATCTTCCCCTCACTCAGTTGACGTCCTTGATAGCAGGAAAGAAGAAGAAAAAAAAACAAAGAGAGGAAAACAGATTCATGCCACCATACGGCAGAATCATAAGCAGAAATGGGCGAAGGGAAAAATATTAATAATTTTCCAAAACTAAATTTACCATAGATTTTCAGGTGGATTAGGAAGGGTGACACTTTTATGTATGAATTGAAAGTTTGCGTAACTTTCGGTCGTCTATAGGGCTGAGTGGTCTTGCCCATTACCCCTGAAAAATTCCAACCTAAAAAAACCCCCTTCCCGCCACAAAAAGTCTCACCTGATGATTCCTTTTTTCCACATGAAAAATTGAACAGCTAAAAGTAAATTGAGACTAATAAAAAAAATGAAGAAAAGATGGAATTCCGGAATATTCCGAGGCACATGTAGAAAATACAATGTAGAATGAATCAATGCGTGGTAACGAACTGCATGTAAGGAGCTACTCGGGCTAATAGTAAACAAATCTATAAAAAAGGAAGCTTGATAACCGTTAATATATCAAAATAAATGGCTTTTTTGTTGATTCCAAATATATAAACTTAATAAGTGTAATGCTATACATCACACGCTATAACCCTGAAGAAATTTGCATGATTTCCCAAAAATGGGGAAAACAACTCCAAAAAGGAAAATGTTCTTAATGAAAATCACGTTATTAGATTCAGCATACTGTGGAGATTTCAAGTTCCTATCTACAAAAATATAAAATTTTGTATTTTTGTTCCCCTAGGAAAAAGATACTATGTGCACTTCGGCTGTCAGAAGTGTGTATCTGAAATATCCCATGAACGGCTGATGGCAATTAGTTCAAACTTTTCAGGGAATGTCGAGGAGGGATGTTGAAATAAATGAAAATCCGCTTATTAGATCTATCAAACTAGAATCGGATGTTTTAATTTTGATGTCAGGGAAATGAAAAATTCGAGAAACAATAACTATATTAACCAAACACAAAGCTTTGCCAACCAAAAATGAACAGAAATCAATTAAAAAAAACTTTTCGGAAAGAAGTTTTTCAAAGTAAAGTAAAGAGCCAGAGTAAACTTAAGGCCAGCAGAAATACATTTCTATAATGATTCAAACTCAAAACAACCAGACATTACTATTAAAGATAAAAAAAAAACCATCATAGAAAACATAGAAATAAAATCCCCCACTTCACTAAACCTCTGCGAACAGGATATTGGCTACTGCCATATCCCCCTTTCCCTAACCGCAAAAGTCTAAAGCTTGTTGCGTCATTTGCGCTTTCCTGAAAACAAAATATATTATAGTTTTCTCTTTTATATTTACAACATTGAAACATAGAATTTACAGTGAAATAAAATTTTGATAGCTGATTTTCGAGGAATTTATAACATTAGATATTGAATATTCAGTTTATTTTGATCAGTACTTTACATTCATCTTTATTACTATGGTGTATTCATATTTGTCTAAAGTCGATAATTTGAAACAACATTTTTGTTTTCAACCCGTTTGTAACATTTTTTTTTCGTTAGTAGTAAGTCATATAAAGGTTTCACCAGTGATTGCGTAATATGCCTTACCACGGCCAGTGACCTATTACTATGAACCCTAAATGGGTTGGCAGAAAGGTTTTCTATTATGAGACTAATTTTTTGTGTGTCAAACGGTTAAAGAAAACTTGGTGGTTAGTCCATATGATAACTTGATTGGTCGGTTTTTTAAAAAAACTTGCCAAGCTATAATGTACTCGATTAAAAAACCCGATATAATGTCCGAACATTTAATCCCAATTTCCATTATGTTTTGAAACAATCTTAATAGTACACCATAAACTGTTAACTTTGAAAACATTGGATTCGTCTATTTTCAATGTGAGTAAACATTTTATTCTATTATTTCCCCCCAAAAAAAATAAAGAAAAACGTTGTTATAGTAATTTCAATTGTCAGTTGGACTTAGCCCCCCTCCCCTCCAACAATACAAATCTTAAGAAGATGAAGAGTATATTCCATATAAACGGCAAAGAATTCTTTTTCTATTATGTAAATAAAATATCTTCTCCATAGCTGTGTTTACAATTTTTAATTGTTTTGAAAAACAGTACTTTATTATTAAGAAACAAGCTTTTTCCAAACATGCTGTATTTTTCTGGTTTGAATGAAGATCTTGCGTGTTACAAAGAGTGTGAGAGTTTTGGGGTTTAAATTTCACAGGCTCTAAACGGGGTTTGTCTAATTCCGATGTCGCGGTGGATGACTTTGGGAAAAAATTAGCGTGGGAGGGGGCCTAGTCGCCCTCCATTTTTTTTGGGTTACTTAGAAAAGGACATTAGAACTTTTAATTTCCGTTCGAATGAGCCCTCCCGCGATATTCTAGGACTACTGGGTCAATACGATCACCCCAGGGAAAAAAAAAAACAAAAAAACATGTAGGCCTAAACATACATCCGTGTTCTTTCTTCTGGCAAAAAATACAAAATTCCACAATTTTGCAGATAGGAGCTTTAAACGTCTATAGTAGGGTTCTCTGATGGTGTGATTTTCATTAAAGTTCTATGAGTTTTTGAGGGTGTTTCCCCCTTTTTTCGAAAACAAGGCAAATTTTTCTCAGGCGCGTAAATTTTGACCGGTATAGCTAAACTTGATGAAACTGATATATTTGAAATTATCATCATAAGGATTTGCTATTTGCGATAAAGTTTTTTATTGTTTTAAAAAATAAAGTTGTCTGACAAGATTAAACTTTACGGTAAGGAGAGATGCGCTGATGAGGAGGAAGCTCCTGTAATAGAGAGAATCGTGTCAGTTGGTTTTAAGAATACTCATTACTTTCAGTTTTAAAAAACTTGTTTTTTTTTATTTAATTTCTGGTAGTTTTTTAGTTAATGCAGCTTTTATTTGCATAAAAATTTTACTTTTCCTTTGACAAATGTATGTCTTTACAAATCAACTTACGTAACTAACTTCGATATTCGTATATTTTTCTTCTGGCAAAAAATACAAAGTTGCAGATTTTTGCAGATATGGGCTTGAAAGCTATGCAATAGGGTTTTCTGATTTGCTGAATCTGATAGTGTGGTTTTTACTAAAATTCATTCACTTGTTGAGGATGTTTACCCCCTCTTTAAAAAAATCAGGTAAATTTTTCTCAGGCTCGTAGCCTTTGATGAGTAATACTAAACTTAATAAGATTTATATATTTAGAATCAGTATTATAAACACATTCTTTTGATACATTTATTAACATCAAAATTCCGTTTTTAAAATTCTGGATTACTATTGAGCCGTATCGCTTGTTTTTTTATTGTTTTTTTTTCTATTACGTATATCTTATTACGTATATGAGAGGGAGGGTTTCCCCCTTAGTCAATACCATATTCTTTACATCAAAATTCTAAAAAAAAAAATTTTGATTAACAACACCTTGAATCACCCCGGTCGTTTTAATTAGAATAAATAGCTCTTTTGAAGGCCCCCCCCCTAAAAAAAAATTGTAGCGTAAAGAACTAGGTATTGACTTGGGGAGAACCTCCTCACATACACTATAATTTCTGTTTGTTTTTATTGATCAGTAGGGAATTAATAATAGGAACACATTTAAGCTATTATATGCATCACGCCTTGTTGATCAATAAACGTTTTGCATTTACAAGAGAGTTGAGCAAAATTTGACATCTTAATCTTATATCCAAAAAGATGTAAATTGGGGAGTTGTTTTTTTCATGCTCAAATTGTCCTTTTTTTTTAAAGGTATTTGATAAGTGCAAAAGACACCCATTCGAAAAGGAACCGATATTGAGTAATGCTACCTTAATTCAAACCGCAAGGCCAACAATTATCAAATTTACTGGTAGAATTACACACGATCTGAACCAACCAACGACCACCCAACTTTTAGTGCCAGGGCCCTCTCACGCCAGTGTTAGCTCCACGCAAGCTGGAAGGAAGTTGAAAAGAGAATGGACTGCTTCTCATAATGCCTCAGCCCAGCCTACTCAAGATCGTGAGCTTGACCCCCTTCATTTTTTCCCAAGGAATTCAGGTGTAGAAGTTCAGTTAGAATTTGTAAGTATATACATAATTTTTTCTATCACTATGGACAAACAAATGGTAAATTTTCTCAGGCGCGTGAATCTTGATGATTAGAACACAAATTTTTTTAGAAGGCATCCTATAATAATTATACTACATTTTCTTTCATTATAATCATTAGCAAAATATAAATGGCTGCTATTAAAACCGGAATAGATTAACATACATTTCTAAAAAACCCTACTTTGTAACTTCTCATCTAACCTAGACATCTTCTAGTGCAATAATCAAATATTCCATTAAACAAACTAACTATATAAAAACAGAAAATTCGCTAGTTTACAGTTGACAACCACTTTTACACTGGGATCTGTTTTCGCAGTCAGACTATGCATATATCCGGTAACTATCAAAATCTCCCATCAATACATCTGAGTTTAAATCTGCCCGAGCTATATAATTTGAATTTTGAGGGAGGTTATTTTGGCAGGACGTTTATTTCTGATAAGATATATTAACACATAGGAAGAAGGTTTTTAATAATTTCCAATTATGTCCTCACAATGATGTGAAGAAATAATATTTGAGCGAACCCATTTCAAGCAACTATTTCATTGAAACACTTAGGTACATTTTAAAAGTTGTTTCGAGAAAGAATTTGAGGCTGTTCAATTTGAACAGTGTTATGAATTCCGATATCCCAACTCGAAAGGGCATCGAGCCTCCTAACTCGAAGGAAGCTCCCGGTTCCCAAGGGTTCTCCCAGGGGGGGGGGGGCTCTAAAAAGGACCATCAGACATTTTAATTGCACTTTAATTGTTGATATGGATGGAGAAAAAAAAAGTTCTTCTCTCTCTTACAACGATTTATTTAGTCCAGGTCAACTACGTCCACAACTTCAAACATATCCGTTGCCAAAAGACATAGGAAAATTCGGATTTGAGGGAGTTGCTCCACCAACCGCTGAAGTATGGGATTCATGTCTATTAACCGAAGCTGAGGAGCAAGTTTTCATACAGCATACTGCATCGCTTTAACGATGGTCAAATTTCTTTGAGAGTTATACTGAAGAGGGTCAAGCATTGGAGTTAGACCCATATTTTGCATTTTTATTCTAAAAGTTTTGGTATAAAACCACTAGGTTTTTTATCATTCTCTTGTTCTAACTTACCCTCTAAGAATCAGACTACATTTTCCTGACTAAAACAACATATTTTTTCTTTTAACATGTTCAGTTATCATAATGAAAGACATGTGGCAATGTAACTTTTATTTTTTTTTCTTCTTCTTTTAATTGCTCAGGTGGTAGGACAATGACAATGAGAAATTGAAACAGTTTATTAACTTTATAAAAATACGGATTATTTTACATAAAAAATAAAACTTTTTTTATCTGTAGATTAATTATAAATAACAACCACCGATACTATTGAGTGATGAACCAAGTGCATTTACAGGAGCAATTTTGTCGCGACCACCGGAGTTCAGTGATGAACCTACACTAGTTCTAGAGGATATGGAGTGGCGTAGGTGGCTTCTTAATGATTTTTTTGAGGAAAGGGCTAGCATATAGGACTTAAGCTGTGATATTGACATGCTTTAGGATCTGGAGTGGACATATAGTCTTATGCGCGGACATTTAGGTGATGCTACTAGTGCACCTGAACCGGGTCCTCATAGTGAAATCCTATCACAGGACAATACAGGCTGGCTCGACCAATTGTCCCCAAACACCTTGGAATATGTACTAGGCGACTACTTCATGCCACTTCCACCGAATGTGATTGAACAGACTGGGAGTGGTAGTTCTATTGACAATTCTCTGTCACATTCCGCCATACCAATTAATGATATAAACTGAAGTATAGATACAACAAAACTATTATCATATCGATCGGATTTGTTTCTGTCTGACTCTACATTGCACCAATCCCTGCATACCAGCACCAAAGTCAACTACTCCTTTCAACAAATTAGTGTCGAGGGAGATAATAAAACATCCCTTGTTCAATACAAATTCATATACTGATAAGATTCGAGCCATTCTTGAACAACAAATGGGGGTGTGGCGAGTGTGGGTCAGTTTAAAAGCATCAATAGCACTAAAAATATTTTTTTTTAATGAAAGTGCGGGTGAGATGTATTCTAAATACTTGCAAACAGAGATGTTGTCAATACACCCGCATCTATCGATTTATGGGGAGGTTTTTCTAAATTGGGCTAATAGTATTCAAATTACATGGGACAGTTACAACGAGGGGGATAGTGGATTTGTTATTTTATTTATTGAATGTTTAAGTGTTAATATATTCATGTGTTAAAAGGATTTTTTTGTAAGAGGCGGAGCGGGAAATATTTAATTAAAATATCATTCAGATTTAGAGGGGTGTAGGGGGATACAACGAATTTGTTTCGTTACGAGGCTGCAGTGTTTCAAGTATGCCTTTTTAATTGCAGCATACAGACCACTTCAAAAAGATGCATCGAAGAAAAAGTTGGATAAAATGGCAGTTAATAGTAGGGAGGGTTCAAAGTTCCCCAAAGTAAATTTTAATTGTTTAAATGGTCAATTTCCCGTGACACTAAAAGGAATTGATATTTTTGAGCGGGCTAATGCACATTTAACGATTGGTGTCACGGTGTTACAGTATGAAACAGAATTTGAAGAGGGTCAGTGTTCCGATAAGAAGGGTGTATTATTTCCAGTGCGGGCTCCCTCAATTGAATCAGTAGAACATTGGGTGTGGCTTCTATACACCCAACCCACAGACTCCGATTCAATTGGTCATTTTAATCCAATTACGGATATTAGTAGGGTTCTAAGTGAGGGTAAGAAACATGAGGTACGTTATTACTTCCCAACCTGCCTTTCCAGATGTTGGAGTAATTGACACCAAGAGCATCCCATGACACTCTGTAAACGTAAGAAATACCAGGCTGTGAGGTCGGTGATTGGAAGTAGGACATTCTTGCGTTTTAAAAAAGTCCAAAACACACCCTCACAGATCCCACAGATCGCTTTGGTCAGTGAAGATAAACTGTCAGACGAGTACGACCCATTACGTTTGAATTGTGTGAAAGCACCCTAGATTATAGGGGTCTCTTACTCTCACGCGCAACGAGATTCCAATAATACCATGCAAGTGTTGGATGTAGTTGAGATGTTGAGTGACGGTGAAGACTGCATGCGCTCGGCATTGGTCAGTCTAATCAAAACAGCGAACGTTGCAATTTCGCGCCTTCGTTATACAAACTATTCTGTGCTCCTATCACCAGATGAAATAATGGCCATTAAATATCGTAAAATCTGTTGGGTTTGCAAGGGAGAATTTGATGATGGTGCTGGGAATGGGGGGAAGAGGAAGGAGATTGACCATGATCATTTGTGGCAGGAAATTTCATCAGGAGGGAATAACTTTAGAGGGGTAGCACACCAGTCATGCAATTTAAACGTTAGACAACAATATTTCGTACCTGTTTTTATACAGAATTCCAATTACGACTTAAAGTTTGTTCTTCCGGCGTTGGCCCGCATTGCCAAGGGAGGAGTTGTAGATGACGCATGGATAGATGGTTCTTTTTCATATAATATCATACCCAAATCATCGGAGAAGCTACTGCTGCTAGAATTCATGTGGAAAACAGTTGACAAGGGTTTACACGTGCCTGAATAAAATCCGTTTTTTTACTCTTTCAGCTTCTTCCCCAAATCCTTAAGTCAATTGATTCAGGTACAGAAAAGTGACAATTTTGATAGCTTCCCCCTCCTCAAACAGAGCGTCCCCAATGATGAAATGTATGATTTATTGACGAGTAAGGGTATATATCCATATGATTATTACAACTCTGGCTCGAGGCTAGATGAGATGTCACTACCGCCCATTGAAGCTTTTTACAATTCTCTTACTGAGAGTGAGTGCACCACTAGCGACTACGAATTTGCTAAGAGAGTTTGGGCAAAGGGCGGATGTAAAAATGGGTGGGATTATTGTAAAATTTACTTGGCCAGTGACGTACTCACTCTTCTGGATATTGTGTGCAAAAATACGGATAAAATCTATCGGTACTTTGGGTTGGATTTAGGTCATTATTTTTCCACTCCCAATTTGGTTATGGACTTGATACTTAAAATCAGCAAATAAGAAATAGGTCTGATCGCCGATGTGGATCAGCATCTGTTTGTAGAGAGATTAATGTGGGGTGGGTAGGTTTTTCATTGGGATCGCATCATGAAAACTGATCCGACTGGACAGTACACCGATGAAAAGTCGGACGCAGTATTTTGGATATGAATTCTCTTTACCCATCGGCAATTTCTCACTACTTATTGCCGTGTGGCATTTATAAATGGCTTAACAATCCCTGTGCTTGGAATTTCCCCGACATTGCCATTGTTGAGGAGAATGGGGCACAGGGATGTTTTTTTTTAATAGACGGTGAAATACACATGGACATCCATAACTTGGCAAAATAATTTGTTTTCCCGTGCATAAATTGGCCAGTGGGTAGGGACTCTCTGAGCCCCTACAATTCATCTTTAGTAGAGTATGGGAGTATGCACTGGATACCTTCAAAACAAAAACTAATTGCCGACCTCAACCCAAAACAGAATATCGTTGTTTATAACGTGCTATTGAAATGGATGGTGTCCTATGGTTTCAAGGTCAAGAAGATTCATAGAGCCCTCCAAATCGATCAAAAGCCTTAAATAAAAAAGTTTATTGACACCTTTGTCAGTAAGTTTTCAAAAGCGAAAACGAAGGTTGAAAAAGAAGTCTATAAACTCATTTTGAACTCAGCTTTCGGTAAAATGTGCGAGAGCTTACGACACAGAAGTAGATGTGACATTGTAACCAACCCAAATGATTGTGCTCGAATCGTTGAGGATCCAAATTTAAGATCTTTCACAATCATAGACTCTGATATGGTGCTCCTACATCGCAAGAAAAAAAGCGTTGTATTAAATAAAAATATCACAGTTGGAAGTACAATAACTGAAATATACAAGAAACTCTTTTTGTGATTTTATTATAATGTATGCAAGTTACAGTTGCAGATTGAGTGACAATTTCAAGTGTACTACGGTGACACTGATTCACTCCTGTTAAAAGTCAAAACTGAAAATCTATTGAATGATTTGGAAAATGGCGAGTACATTAGCTCAAGAATGGACTACACTAACTGGTACGAATCCCTCTACCCGGAGCTAGTGAAATGCCAGGCCCCAAATCAATTGTTAATGCTAAAATCTGAAACGGGTAGCGATCTGATATCCAGTTGTGTGTTTCCTGGTCTGAAAGTATACTTTGTGGAAACGCACGGCAAGGATATCAAACAAGTTGGCGAGGGGGTACCTACACACTTTGTAAAAAATAATTTTGACATGAGTGTATATAGAAACTGTGTAGAAAGTAGTCTGGTGCCAAGGGCGAAAGTCATGGCGATTCGCTCTTTACAATTTAAAAACTACACAGTTAGAGTTGAGAAAAACTCCATGTCGGCCATATCGGACAAAGTCTATGTACTTGAGGATGGTGTGAAGGTACTACCACACGGTAATTATTTAATTTCAGACCGAGTTTAATGTACAGAGTACAGAAAACAACTCGGTATAAAAAAATTAACTTAAATTCATTAAAAAAAGTATAAATTGGGTGGGAGGGTTTTTGGGTAATTAGGTGTTTTTTTTTAAATTCTTTTTTTTTCTTTATCACAAACAATTTTCAATGTGTTTGTGTGTGTGTGTGTGTGTGCAAGGCAGATCAATTTCCAGTATTTAATGCCAATCCCGGCCTGGGCCTGCCGCCGCGGGCCCCCCGCTTCCCGGCACCCGGCGCTTCCCGGCCCCGGCTGTCGCAGCAGCCGCTCCCCGGGGGGGAGGGGGGACCCCAAAATTTAAAATGTTGTAAGTAAAAGTGTATGATATTATTTCAAATGTGCATTAGTCCAATAAATGTTATATTTTTTTTTTAAATAAACAAAAAAAAAGTTTATTTATTTAAGTGGTTTTTTTTTTTTTTTTTTTTTTCTAGTGGCTATTTAAATGTTGTATTTTTTTTATTATAAATAAATTAAAAAAAAAGTGTATTTTTTTATTCATTTTTAATTTGCTTTTTCAATGTAGTATTTTTTTTTTAAGTATTGTAACCTTTTTTATGTATATAATAAAAGAAAATATTATTCCTATTATTCTTATCCTAATTATTATTATTTAACAGAGTAGTAGTAATAGTGATATTATTTAGTCATTAGACAGCCATAGTCTACAGTTAGTTGTCCAGGTGAACTGTTGAAGGGAAGATGTATCAATTTAAAACACCATTCAGATCGTTTCTGTGTGGACCGTCAATGTCGGGCAAAACAAAACTGTTAACTAAAATATTTAAAAATTGCGGTAAAACGTTTGTGGAAAAGCCGAAAAAAATCTACTATTGTTACAGTATTTGGCAGGAGTCATATAATAAAATAAAAGCAAATACTGCCACGACGGGATTGGTACAGATACAATTCATACGGGGGCTTGACGTCTTCAACATTATTGAACCAAACTCGCGGCTGATTATTGACGATCTGGCTGAATCTATTGAACAGTGGTCCCAGGAAATGCTACAACTGTTCACTGTTCGCTTTCATCATGAACAGATTTCCATTACTCTGGTTCTATACAATCTCTTTCATGAGAGCAAATGTATGCGAACACTTGCATTGAACTGCACCTACTATATCATCTACAGAGTTGTTCGTGATTCTAGCTCGCTAATAACTCTCAATAAACAAATCTATCCGGGAGCCCCCAAATATCTGCTCTCAGCATACAATCAGGCAAGTAATAAACCCTACGGCTACATCCTATTGGATCTTAATCAAAATATACCCGAGGATCTGCGTATAGTCACAGATATTTTCGACAATGAAATTACAGTATATCTCCCTGTGAACACTAAAAAGACCTATTAGTTGCTATCATGACACTGAAGAAACTACATGAAAATAGACATTTGTTTTCAGTTCTAAACACTTCAAAACCTCCGCTCAGGAAAGTAATACTCCAAGACGGTATTGACAATCATTTCATTTATATAATACCCGACCTTTATTTAAATTTGACCGAGGGTAATGTCTTACTGCCAGAAGTAGTTAAGCAACAGGCAAAGCAACGTCATTCCATTGTGCGCACAGGGGCCTCTAAAAAGAAAGGAAAGAATTTTAAAAGGAAACGACTTCTTCAGGCGGGCGGTAGCTTTTTCACACTTTTACTGCCAATAATTGCAGAACTTGTAAACAGTTTTCTCTAAAGAGAGAGAATTGCAAAACCCTATAAAGCGACTCCAATAAAGCTCGCTCTCTCAACCGTGGAACACTTTGAGAACAATCTGATTAAATTCCTTGACAATGAAAATATTGAGGATGATAAAAAACTGCCTTTTCTTCAAGATGCACTTCGCCGAGTGGACAAACACAAGTCCTATCGCTCGAAGCCCACTGCTGCTGCTGCTGATCCAAAAAAATAATCATCTCCTCTGTTTTCTGCTGCTGCTGCTGCTGGAACAAATCTGACTATGTTGGAATTTTTTAAGTTTGTTTTGAAATTGGGAAATAAAAGCCCCAAAAATTTTCGTGAAAAGATAACACGACTCCTAACCCATCTCATGGAAAGTGATCAAGAACATATTCAATTTGAGAGTAATGGGACAGGGATTAAAATTCAGGGCAAGAGCTATAATCTACTTGATTTAATCTATGATATGGTAACAAATCGTAAAGGACTATTATCATTTGACACTCATCTATACAAGTATCTAAATACATTAAACTTCCCTAAAAGTCTTATTGGCAATAGACATATTCAAAAAAATTAAATGAACATGCATTATCATCATCATCAACAACATTGACACCAATAAAAAATGAACTTGAAGAAGATTTTAAAGCAATTCTGGAAAATACGAGCCTCCGCCGAGAGATAGACTAATACAACGACGCAACGATCCAATGTTATTATTGTCACCCCACCCAACGGCCCCTGCTAACCAGGATAGTAGACGTTCCACAACGTTTTTACGTTTAAAAGTGCTGAATTTATGACGGGTTCTAATGAAAATATTGGTAAGGCAGGGAGTTCGAGTTACCCCACCACTCTTTCCAAAGTCACTGGTGTTCATACTAAAAGTGTACAAGACTATCTACAAAATGAATCAAGTTACACTCTGCATAGAAATCATAGACTTCGTGCCAATCAATATCGAAAAACTGAAGCCTTTTACCCATTGCATATAATGCACGCACATCTATTGACTCTAGATGAGATTAAAAGACGTCACAATACACCGTATAAGTGCATTCTACTTGCAATCAGTGTTTATAGTCGCTATGCATATGCAATTCCATTAGGATCAAAGAGAGGTGTTGAAGTTGCTCAGGCCATTGAAAGTATTCTCGAACAGGATTCATATAAAAAAATTCAAACAGATCGCGGTAGTGAATTTGTTAATCCCCATGTTCCAAAAGTACTAGAGAAATATAGTACACTGCTCTATTATAGTCACAGTCCTATAAAGGCTGCATTGGCCGAACGATTGATAAGAACTATTCGCCTTTAAATGTCAAGATATTGTACATTAAAAAATACATCGGCTTTTATTCATGATCTTCATACAATCATGTTGATTTATAATCAACGACCTCATCTATCATTGTCCAACTCTAGGCCAACGGAAGTTCATCATTCTGATCATGATACAATTGACACCTATCTTAAACAGTATTCCAATGAATCGTCGGCTGTCAAGAAGATGAAAAATAAATTCAATTTTGATGATACTGTTCGAATTAATAGGACAACTAATGTTTTTGAAAAGGGGAATTACTTGTGGTCCACAGAACTTTTTAAAGTGGCAAAAATCCTAGACACTAAACCCATAACTTATCGCCTGCGTAATACCAAAGATGAAGAGATTCTCGGCGGCTTTTATGACTATGAACTACAAAAAGTTAAAAATGCTAGTGAAATCTATCAAATTGAAAAGATATTAAAGACACATACTCGCAGAGGTAAGAAACAGTTACTTGTTCGGTGGCTAGGATACAACTCTGATTTTGATTCTTGGATCGGTGTTGAAGATATTGACAATGCCCAATGATTTCTATGTAACTTTCATGTCCAACGTTTCCGATCCTCTCTACAATGACTTGAATACGACAATTGTTTTTTGGACAAAACTCTCCCCTACCATCAAATTTGACGGTGCATTTGAAGTGGCTCTTGTCAACTGTATTCTCAAAAATACCTATGACATCCTGAGAAAGGATCGTGTATATGATATAAAAGTTATACCACTCGATTGGACAATGAAAGGGTTGAACTATGTCGCCTATGAATGGGTTGAAGCACTTAAATCTAGTGAATATCCACATGCCAAATTGAAATATATTGAATATGATAATATGAGTGATTTGTTTCGTGCAATCAATAGAAAAATCTCATATCGTAGGAATGGTAAATTCCATTTTAATTATTCGTTGGGACATGATAGGATTTACATTACCTCACCTCTTGACACTGAAATAATTATTCTCAATGACAATCTGACAGATGTTCTTGGCTTTAAAGAGAATACGATCAATGGGAAAAATGCTGACACGGTTTACGGGATGAATCAAGTTATTTTTGCTGATTATCCACCTGGTTTTGCCTCGGACTCTTGCATATTTCTCTATGCATCCTTTGTGGAAACATCGAGAGTCGGCAATTCAAATGTCCCCCTCCTACGTTTTATTTAACGAAAAATGACTCATGAGCTTGTTCATCACTATAATATAAAGCATCTTCCTGTAAAAACCTTCATATTTGGAACTCTGCCAATTAACATTAAGAAGGGAGTTGGGTAATACTCTAACAATGACAATAGGTCTAGCAGTGATTACATGTCTTTTTTGACCCATTGTCAACAACATCACAATCATCTAAAATGAAAGATAAGAGAATTCCATATGTCTGCCCCGATATTAATTTCTATGTTGGTTCTTTGAGTCCACGTCAAATAGGCAATGGATTGAACTACCACAAGGGGCGTACTACAATGTCTGGTTATGGTCTTGGTAGCTGGTTTGCTAAGCTATTTCATTCTGCACTACCCCTTGCCAGAAAATATCTTGTACCTGCTGCATCAAATTTTGCTGCCTCCACACTACAGGACTGGGGGTCGGGCAAGAATTTCAAGGAGAGTGTTAAGGAAAATATTAGATCTTCAGCAATAGCCGTTGGTGAGCAACTAAAATCTCGACAAAATGGGGAGGGATTGAAAAGGATGCGTTCGCGTCATTAACTCATCAGTCTCCACCCAGGCAGGAAGCAAAGTACATCAACAAGGACTTTGAGGAATAAAACAAGGAAGACCAATAAGCAGAAGAAGAAGAAAAAGAAAAAGATTGTTAGATCAAAGAAGGATTTCTTCTTTTAAGATGACTTATCTCCCCCACAAGGAATCATATCCATTAATTAGTTCATCATTGAATCTATTCAATGCTGAAAATGTTGATGTCAGTGTCAAGTATGGCTACCATGAACAGCTTTAACCCCAACAGTCACTCAAGTAAAATATTCACTATCAAATAATTTCAGATAACGAATATTTCATTGACTCGTCGTAAACATATCTTGATTTAATTAGCGTGATGAAGAAAAAGTCAGATAACACAACTCCAAATGCCATCGCTGATTTCTACTCTGAAAACTGTATTCTACGCAACCTATTCAAACAAATTAATGTATTTATTAATGGAACATTGGTGAGCACTAGCAATAATTTATCAAACTATGCAAGCTGCATACAATTTATGATGATGACACCAAAGGCTTACAAGGAGTTGAGAGGACAATCATTAGGCTATGAATATCGGTCAGGTGTTGGTACTGTCGGTGAGTTGACTACTGCAGTGACCCAGGAGTATCATCTAGTTGAAATATTAAATCATGAGATATTCAATATATCCCAATGGCTACCCCCCAATGTCAAGATTGACATAAAGTTACAGATGGCCCCATCATATTTAATGTTGAGAAAAACACTTCCTGCAGCACCCGATGCAAATGTTATTATAACATGGGCAATTCTCCACGTCCGAAAACAACAGGTTATGAGCTCTGTTGCATTGGCAGTGGAAAAGCTAAGAGCCAATGGCAACAATATTAAACTTCTTGTTCCTCATACGATCACCAATCAACGTCATATTGCCACCGGCTCTCTTAGCTATAGCGATTCATCATTTATCAATGGAGAAATCCCATCAAAATTGGCTTTGTTCTTTGTGAAGAGTGGCAGTGCCGTTGGATCCTGGACTGAATCCCCCCACGATTTTAATTTTTTCGGTCTATCTAGCCTTGTGTGCAAAGTGAATGGTATTCCACTGTACACTCTATCATTTGACAAAAAATCCTATAGAACTCTGTACGAGTTGACCATGCAATCTCTGATCATGACTCTCAACTATTTGAAAATGGAATAACCAATTCAATGTTTTCAAAAAATCATGGGGTTATTGTTTTGGATTTGTCAGGCAAACAGGATATGACCATAGTACGAACAGGGAATGTACGTTTAGAGTGTGCATTTGCCAATGCTCTGACCGAGAGTATCACGCTAATATCACTGAGTCAATTTGAAACCTATTGGGAAATCACACCCGACGGTAGTGTTCTACTAGACCTAGCACAATGAACACAAACAAAATAATCAACGTATTTAGTATGGATCCATACATGTCCCAGTAAAAGTCCTCTTGCATATCTTCGGACTTCATTGAAAAAATTCAAATTGTTAACAATACCCTAATCATTGTTAATAGCAGTCCCTTACTAATATGAACTACAATGAAAATTACTCCTTATATCCGAATCCAACTACAAATCAAGTTAGTGTGACCGCCACTCTCTCTCTCTCTGTTTGACCTCCAAAAAATGGGTGTTACCTCAGAAAACCCGTCTGGTAAGGTAAGTATCGTTCATTGTAATAGGTGACTGACCCGTGGCAAGGCATATTACGCAATCACTGGTGGAACCTTTATATGACTTACTACTTTCGTTTTAGGTTTGGCTTGAACATTCAATTTAATTTTTGCTCGTTTTAAGATTTATTTATTCGTCCATATTAGTATCTGTTATCGCTGTTTTCTATGATGGTTTATTTTAATTTCAGTTCGTTTTGGGTTTTATTTATTCTTTAATAGTAATTTCTGTTAGTTTTGAATATGAATTATTATAGAAATTTATATCCTATTCCCAGGTAATGGAAACAGGAAGGCCTTACAGATATTCGGGGTACCTACATGGGAGGTGCGGACCAAGAGGGCCCCTAGTCCCTGGGGATTCATAATAAAAAAGGACCACCCTCACCCATGGGTGTAAATACAGTTGATGGAGGCAGAAGGCCCCTCAAAATTACACTGAGTAGGGCCCACCAGTGTGTGGACAGGTCCTGTGACTTAGAAACCTTCTCCCTGCAATGGGTTAAGTTGCATGGTGCCGCAGAACACCATTATTGGAGGATCCTCCATAGAAGGACAACCGTTACAGTGCGTAAGATGCAGATCCATGGACAACAGTTTCTGCAAGGGGCTGCCTCAATCCTCTCGGGGTATCCGCAAGACTGGGGACCTTGTGGTCAACTATATTCCCACTTGAGGAGTGGCTCCCCTCGAGGATATTATAGCTGAGTATAGCACACAGCATTAGCACTCAATCCTGATTAATGGATATTTCTTCTGGATTTGGTTTGTTTTGATTGACATTTTAGGGCTAAGAAACCTCTTCCTAGCTAGATTTTTTACTACAAGTTGCCTCCCCGTATTAGCATCATATTTATAGGCACGAATATATTATAAGTTGGAGGTAGTAGAGTTGAGATTGTCTGTGCAAGATTTCAACTCTTGCTGATAGACCAGCATCGAAATGTGCTGAAAAACATGTTGTGCCCGAGATTATCTAGGATTGCATAAAGCCTCCATTCAACTATATTTCCCGGGGAATTCTTGCTGTCAGGTTCTATGCCGGCTTAAGCTCTTCTGTGTAGATTTGAGAAGATGTGTTGGTCCCCGTCCGACACTGGTTCTGGGACCATTGCTTTTTCTGAGGCCAAAATAATTTCATTGATTTAAAGCATATGAAAATTGCAACTTGGAATGTTACGACATTAGAATTAACTATCGAATCGACATATAAGTTGAATAGTAAATATGTAAATAGACAGGGATTGGGCTCATAATGAATAAAGAAGCTGCTAAGTCCTGTTTAGGTTGAAAAGATATTAATAATAGAATACTAATCGCTCATTTTATGACTAAAAAGTGCAGAGTATCAGTCACAGCAGCATATGCCCTTGTAGAACCGAATGACAGAGATAGTCGTAACTCAGATGAATCTTACAAAAGTGACAAGAAATAATAGACAGGGTCCAAGGTAGAAATATGGTGTTTTTGTTCGGAGAATTTAACGCTCGGATCGATAGAAATAGGAATAGATGGCATTCTAACCTAGGTAAATTTGGTGTAGGAAAAGAAAAGAGTAACGGCTACAGACTGCTGTATAATACAGGATTGGTCATAAAATGGATAATTTAACATGGTATTCACATAAAGGTAAGACCGGTAACTTTATTAGTAGGGGGAGAGGTTTTACTCCTGTACGAGATGCTGTACGAGATTTAATGTCCTTGGTAAAAGCTTGTACGAGATTTAATGTCTTTGATAAAAGCCTGTACAAGATTTAATGTCCTTGGTAAAACCCTATATGAGATTTAATGTCGTTGGTAAAAGTGTATTTTCTAGACCAATCAGAGGCCTACAATCCCTGTACGAACAAGACCACATCCTCTTTCTAGACTAATCATAGGAGTTGGAAATACTAACGGGAATTGACGGAGACTAGATTTCTTGGAAATTGATATGCATAACTGACAACGTTGAAAATCTGACGGGGAATTCTAATGTGTCATTAGGGGAATTAAGAAACTAAAATGCTTCTCTACTTTATGTCAGAGATAAATTCAGGACTTAATATTCTTTCGAAGCCTTTATAACGCATCTTGGCTCTTGAATTCATCTCATTGATAACCTAGATTTAAGTTATTTCTAAGTGCAACAGATACAGAGGGAAATGATTATGGCTTCACTTAGGGGGAGAGATGAAGCATTTAGATTGCAGTGTATATGCGATATGTAATTTAAAATTCTTTAGGCATAGAGATAAATTCAGGAATTATCATTATTTCGAAGCATTTATAACGCAACTTGGCATAAATGTTAGAATAACAACACAAGTATCAATCTTAGGAAACGGTTAACGATGAAAATAAGATTTTTCGACTTAACTTGGCTTTACTTCACGATTGTGTTCTGTATAATACACATGTAGCAATTGAACAGGGTTGCCAGTATAAAATATGGTTTAGTATTGGGGTATGCTAAAAAGTTGAAACTAATAGTCATAGGCGTCAAGATGACCTTATGCCTTTACCTAGCTTTACTCCTCTACTGTGTTCTGTATAATACACAAGTACCATTTGAGTAGTGTTATCAATATAAAATATGCCTTAGCATTGGGGTATACTAAAAAGTTGAAACTAATAAAGATGTAGATGCCAAGAAAAGAATTTTAATAGAGAAATTAAGAACAATCCTTAGAAATCCTTAGAAATCAAGTAGTGAGGTGATTATGAGTATGACCCATCAAGGACCGTAAGCACCAATGACCCTAACCACCAAGAACCTCAACCTCAGAAATACCCTACCCCCAACCTCCAAGCCCCCCCAACTTTTTGGCCCCCTCCTCCCATTTTTTAAAACTTTTTTTTGAAGTTTTTTTTTTAACTTTTTTTTATTATTTTATGAAAATGGTGCATTTTTTCAACTTTTTTTTACATCTCTTAGAATGACATGAAACCTACTTAAAACATAAAAAATTCACATTTAATATTTTCCAAATTCAAAATGAGAATGATATAGAAATGTTAGTCGTGACTTTTGCTATTAGAAAAATAATGATTGTAGTAGCACTTTTTTTATGTACTGAATTTTTTGGACTAAATTTTTGGACTTTTTATGACTTATCTTAAAATGACATGAAATATGCTTGCGGCTCTACAAATCTTACTATATGCTTGCTCATAGACACGACGCAGCTTTCCCACTGGTACTTTATGGGGGGTTATTGACACTACCTAGTTTATTGCATGTATTAAATCAGTGTTTTTTACACAGTGGAACGATAAACACATAAGTTGTATCTTTAGAAAGTGAAGATGGAGCATTTTAAGAAAGTGTGTTCACACAATATTGTTATTGCAGCATTGAATGCCGACAATGAGAAGTATTCGAACTTTGAATCAAGTACAAGCGGTAGCACTATTGGAAATGTATGCGTGCATTGTCATGTTAGCAAGGAATTAAATTTCTTTGGAGTACCAAAAAATTCAACTCTTATGATGGTAGAAATGCGAGATTCAGATCTCCGGAGATGATCGCACTCAAAGAGAATGCCAACATAAAAATAATAGTTGATGAAGAGGGGCATCTTCTTACTAGTGTTTGTGGTAACATGTTACCCAGTGTTAAACACCATCGTCAGCTTTCGGGTATTAGCATTCAACAGAAGATCAAAAATAGACAGGCATAATCTTCTATTAATATCATAAACCATATCTTGTCTAGGTGCCGGAACTGTTACATGTGTAAAAATAATGTGATAATAGACATTGAAATTGCCAGAAAAATTAAAAGGGCATTGGCAGAAAATATTACTAAGGAATATAAAGATGAATCGATGAAAAACAAAGTGCCAGCAAACGTCACTGCCATTGATAAAACAATTAATAAACCAAATAATGGCAAATATGATATGCATATTGAACGTGTGGATAACCCCCCAGTAGAAATGTGTTCACATGTTAGTGTTATTGTAGCATTGAATGCTGACAAGGAGAAGTATTTGAACTATGAAACAAGTACAAGTGGTAACACTATCGAAAATGTATGCGTGCGTTGTCATGACATTAAGGAATTAAATTTCTTTGGAGTACCAAAAAAATTCAATTATACAAATGGTGGATATGCGAAAATATCATTTCCAGAGAAGTTAGCACTCGCAGAGAATGTCAATATAAAAATAATAGTTGATGAAGAGGGGTATCTTCTTGCTAGTGCTTCTGGTAACATGCGACCTATTGGTAGAACCTACCGTCATCTTTTAGGTATTAGCATTCAAATGAAAGCAAAGTTGAAAAGAAAGGCCTACTCTTCTACTAATATCATAAACCATATCTTGTCTACGTGCCGGAACTGTTACCTTTTTAAAAATAATTTTGTAATAGACAGTGAAATTGCCGGAAAACTAAAAAGGGCATTGGTAGAAAATATCACTAAGGAATATAAAGATGAATCGATGAAAAACAAAGTACCAGCAAACGTTACTACCATTGATCAAACAGTCAATGAGCCGAATAATATCAAAGACGAATAGTATATTGAACCTGTCGGTGACGCACCAGTAAATAATGTGTATGACTCAAATTTGAATAATGATTATTCTACTTATGACGAGCTAAGAGAAGACAATAGCTACAATATCAAGAGAGAACATGGTGAACTATTTTATGGAATAGATTCAAAATGTCCGAAGTTGCTCATTGATATTAATAATGTATCATAATATATTTTGTGTATTAAAATTCTACATGACCTTATTTCATTATAAATATGCTATGTATTACATTGTTGTGTTCACTATTTTTAGAGTATGCTAGCATATCAAACATTTAGAATGTCTATTAAAACATCGGAGATGTAAGAAAAGGAATTTGCATACATCTATTGTCAGACACATGGGATAACATTGACAAAATCTGAGTATCAGAGTGAATAATTTTTTTCTATCAACGTCTTTGTCAGATACATCGGATAAAATTGACTAAATGTAAGTATCAGATTCAATAAATTCTTTATCAGCATCCTTTCTCGGTTACGATGGATAATATTGTCAAAATCTATGTATTAGAGTGGATAAATTCTTTATCAACTTCTTTTTGTCTGATGCACAGGATAACATTCACAAAATCTAAGTATCAGAGTGAATAAATTCTTTATCATCGTCTTTTGTATGATATGCTTGATAAAATTGAGAAAATCCAAGCATCAGAGTGAATAAAGTCTTTATCAAAGTATCTTTGACAGATACGTTTGACAACACTGACCAAATCTAAGTATTATAGTGAATAAATTCTATATCAACTTCTTTGTCGGATACATCAGATAACATTCACAAAATCTAAGTATTAGAGTGAATAAATTCCCTATCAACTTGCTTTGTGAGATATGCTTGATACAGAATTTATCGGTTTGAAAAAATCATTGTGATGTTATATTTGAATGTGCATTTTTATTATTGTCTATGGAACTCGAAGAAATTGACTGTTATGATTGGATAGTGAACTATAATATGTTTGATTATGATAAAAGCTTGTGGAGTACTACATTACGTCATGTAAACAGACTGGGATTCTAAAATAGAGTGATTAGACCACTTAATAAAAGTGTTCAGGACCTGAGAAATGTTCAGAAGGAAGTCAGTGAAATTTGCAGATTTTTCGGGGTGGAAGCACTCTACATAAAGGGTAATGTACCTACAGATAAAGTTTTAATTCAAAAGTGTGACCCTAGGATTCCACTTTTCACTCTAGAAGAATTTAAGTATCCTAAATTTGAAGGGGCTTATCACCGTCCGGAAGACGAGGTTAAGTTCTTCGCGCAGTGGATACCTAAGGACATACCTGATCGCGATAATTGCATAAGACAAGTTAAAAACTATTCTATATCATCGCATCTTCGTTTCTGGATGTGTAACAGTGAACTTTAAGTACTATTTTTATGTAAATATGGGTTTTTTTTCAAAAAACCTTTTAATATGTTTAAGCAATAAATATCTTTAAGCTTAACCCGTCTTTATTCTTTAGAATAGTTCTATTTATTCATTAAATTATGAAGAAATTGTAAGTAACTAACAATCTTTTTCTTGAATTCACCTCTTGGATACATAATACAGAAATTCCATTCAAGAAATCATGAAAAAATTGTAAGTAAGTAACAAACTCTTTATTGATTTCACCTCTTGGGTACACAACACAGATATTTAATTCAAGAAATTGTGAAAAAATCGCAAGTAAGTAACAAACTCTTTATTGTTTTCACCTCTTGGATACACGATGCAGAAATTTCATTCATGAAATTATGAAAAAATTCTAGGTAAGTAACAATCTATTTCTTGAAGTCACCTCTTGGATACAGATATTTCATTCAAGAAATTATGAAAATACTTGTATGTAAGTAACAAACTCTTTATTGATTTAACCTCTTGGATACACAATACAGATATTTCATTTAAGAAATTATGAAAAAATCACAAGTAAGTAACAAACTCTTTATTGTTTTCACCTCTTGGATAAACAATACGGAAATTTCATTCCAGAAATTATGAAAAAATTGTGACTAAGTGAAAAGCTCTTTCTTGAAGTCACCTCTGGGTAACACAATACAGACATTTCATTCAAGAAATTATGCCAAAATTCTAAGTAAGTAACAAACCCTTTCTTGAATTTGCCATTTTGATGCACAATATAGAAATTTAATTCAGGAAATTATTGAAAAAATTGTAAACAAATTCTTTCTTGAATTCGCTTCCTGGACAGGCAATACAACAATTTCAGTCAAGAAATTATGAAAAAATTGTAAGTAAGTAAAAAACAGTTTCTTGAATTCACCTCCTGGATACACAATACAGAAATTTCATTCAATAAATTATGAAAAAATTGTAAGTAAGTAACAAACTCTTTTTTAATTTCACTTCTTGGATACACAATACAGATATTTTATTTAAGAAATTATGAAAAAATCGCAAGTATGTAACAAACTCTTTATTGTTTCCACCACTTGGATACACGATGCAGAAATTTCATTCAAGAAACTATGAAAAAATTCTAAGTAAGTAACAATCTCGTTCTTGAAGTCCCCTCTTGGATACACAATACGGAAATTTCATTCAAGAAATTATAAAAATATTTGTATGTAAGTAACAAACTCTTGATTCATTTTACCTGTTGGATACACAATACAGATATTTAATTCAAGAAATTATGATAAAATTGTAAGTAAGTAACAAACTCTTTATTGTTTTCACCTCTTGGATACACAATATGGAAATTTCATTCAAGAGATTATGAAAAAATTGTAAGTGAGTAACAAATTCTTTCTTGAAGTCACCTCTTGGATACACAATTCCGAAACTTCATATAAGAAATTATAAAAAAAATTTAAGTAAGTAACAAATTCTTATTTGAATTCGCCTCCTGTATAAACAAAAACGACACTTCATTCAAGAAATTATGACAAAAATCTAAGCAAGTAACAAACTCTTTCTTGAATTCGCCGTTTGGATGCACAATACAGAGAGACATGCAAAAAGTTGGGTTAATTTAGGTTCACCTAGAGCAGGGCGCCACTCTAAGTGAACCTAAATTAACCCAACTTTTTGCATGTCTCTCTCACTATGACTATGTGTCTGAGCGGGTGTGCTGCCATCTATAACCGGTCTAACCTAAATTCAACGTAATGATGCCAAAAGTCAAAATAAATAGAACTTGGATTTTATGAATCTTATCTAATGTATCCAAAGAGTTTGCTACTTACTTACAATTTTTTAATAATTTCTTGAATGAAATTTCTGTATTGTGTATCCATGAGGTGAATTTAAGAAAGAGTTTGTCACTTACTTACTTACAATTTTTTCATAATTTCTTGAATGAAATTCCGTATTGTGTACCAAAGAGGTGAATTCAAATAAGAGTTTGTTACTTACTTACAATTTTTTATAATTTCTTGAATGATATGTCTGTATTGTGTATCCAAGAGGAGAATTCAAGAAAGATTTTGTTACTTACTTGCAATTTTTTCATAATTTCTTGAATGAAATTTCCGTATTGTGTATCCAAGAGGTGTATTCAAGAAAGAGTTTTTTACTTACTTGCAATTTTTTGTATAGTTTTTTGAATGAAATATCAGTATTGTGTATCCAGGAGGAGAATTCAAGAAAGAGTTTGTTACTTACTTACAATGTTTTCGTAATTTCTTGAGTGAAATTGCTGTATTGTCTGTCCATGAAGCGAGTTCAAGCAAGAGTTTGTTTGCAATTGTTTCATAATATTCTTAATTAAATTTCTGTATTGTGCATCCAAACGGCGAATTCAAGAAAGAGTTTGTTACTTACTTAGAATTTTGTCATAATTTCTTGAATGAAATGTCTTTTTCGTTTATCCAGGAGCGAATGCAAGAAAGAATTTGTTACTTACTTACAATTTTTTCATAATTTCTTAAATGAAGTTTCTGCATTGTGTATCCAAGAGGTGACTTCATGAAAGAGTTTGTTACTTACTTACAATTTTTTCATAATTTATTGAAGGAAATTTCCGTATTGTGTATCCAAGAGGTGAAGACAATAAAAATTTTGCTACTTACTTGTGATTTTTTCATAATTTCTTGAATGAAATATCTGTATTGTGTATCAAAGAGGTGAAATCAATAAAGAGTTTGTTACTTACTTACAAAAATAGTTTTATAATTTCTTGAATGAAATTTCCATATTGTGTATCCAAGAGGGGACTTCAAGAAAGAGATTGTTACTTACTAAGAATTTTTTTCATAATTTCTTGAATGAAATTTCTGCATCGTGTATCCAAGAAGTGAAAATAATAAAGAGTTTGTTACTTACTTGCGATTTTTTCATAATTTCTTGAATAAATATCTGTCTTGTATATCCAAGAGGTGAATTAAATAAAGCGATTGTTACTTACGTACAAATTTTTTTATAATTTGTAGAATGAAATGTCTGTATTGTGTATCCAGGAGGAGAATTCAAGAAATAATTTATTACTTACTTACTTTAAATTTTTGTCATAATTTCTTGAGTGAAATTGCTGTAATGTCTGTCCAGGAAGCGAATTCATGAAAGAATTTGTTTAATTTTTTTTTAATTTCCTGAATTAAATTTCTGTATTGTGCATCCAAACGGTGAATTCCAGATAGAGTTTGTTACTTACTTAGAATTTCGTCATAATTCCTTGAATGAAATGTCTGTATTGTGTATCCAGGAGGCGAATTCAAGAAAGAATTTGTTACTTAGTTACAATTTTTTCATAATTTCTTAAATAAAATTTCTGCATTGTGTATCCCAGAGGTGACTTCAAGAAAGAGTTTGTTACTTACTTACAATTTTTTCATAATTTCTTGAATGAAATTTCCGTATTGTGTATCCAAGAGGTGAAAACAATAAAGAGTTTGTAACTTACTTGCGATTTTTTCATAATTTCTTGAATCAAATATCTGTATTGTTTATCCAAGAGACGAATTCAATAAAGGAATTTTTACTTTCTTACAAATTTTTCATAATTTCTTGAATGAAATTTCCGTATTGTGTATCCAAGAGGTGACTTGCAAGAAAGAGATTGTTACTTACTTAGAATTTTGTCATAATTTTTTGAAT
This sequence comes from Artemia sp. Qi Xiang Cuo, assembly GCF_049724085.1. Lineage (NCBI taxonomy): Eukaryota > Metazoa > Arthropoda > Branchiopoda > Anostraca > Artemiidae > Artemia > Artemia sp. Qi Xiang Cuo. Next base: position 29,014,997 of record NC_142811.1, read on the forward strand.
TAAATTTCTGCATCGTGTATGCAAGAGGTGAAAACAATAAAGAGTTTGTTACTTACTTACGATTTTTTCATAATTTCTTGAATGAAATATCTGTATTGTGTATTCAAGAGGTGAAATAAATAAAGAGTTTGTTACTTACTTACGATTTTTTCTTAATTTCTTGAATGAAATATCTGTATTGTGTATCCAAGAGGTGAAATCAAGAAAGAGATTGTTACTTACTTACAATTTCTTCATAATTTAATGAATGAATAGAAATATTCTAAAGAATAAAGACGGGTTAAGCTTAAAGATATTTATTGCTTAAACATACTAAAAGATTTAAAAAAAACAACCCATATTTACATAAAAATAGTACTTAAAGTTCACTGTTACACATCCAGAAACGAAGATGCTATGATATAGAATAGTTTTTACCATGTCTTATGCACTTATCGCGATCAAGTATGTCCTTAGGTATTCACTGCGCAAAGAACCTAACCTCGTCTTAAGGACGGTGAAAAGCCTCTTCAAAATTAGGACACTTAAATTCTTCTAGATTGCAAAGCGGAATCCTAGGGTCAAACTTTTGAATTAGAACTTTATCTGTAGGTACATTACCCTTTATGTAGAGTGCTTCAACCCCGAAAAAGCTGCAAATTTCACTGACTTCCTCCTGAACATTTCTCAGTTTCTGACCACTTTTATTAAGTGGTGTAATCACAATGGTCGAATTCCAGTCTATTTAAACAACGTAATGTACTACTCCACATTCTCTTATCATGCTCAAACATATTATAGTTCACTATCCAATGATAACAGTCAATTTCTTCGAGTTCCATAGACAATAATAAAAATACACATTCAAATATAACACCACGATGATTTTTTCAAACCGATAAATTCTGTATCATACTGTCCTATCATCTTGGAAGCTATTAATGTAGTATTTAAGTAGAGATGTACTTCATCAAACTCTCATACCTTTGCTCAAGGTTGAATGGAGTTATGGCTAGGGGAATGAGTCCTAAAACCATCTGAATTCATTGTGGGGAGGAGTAAAAAACCCTTAGAATTCACTGTGGGGAGGAGTCATAGAGCTCTCGCTATCTATTGAATGCAAATGAAGCCTGGAAATTACAATTTTTTCATAATTTCTTGAATGAAATTTCTGTATTGTGTATCCAAGAGGTGAATTCAAGAAAGAGTTTGTTACTTACTTACAAAAATATTTTTATAATTTCTTGAATAAAATTTTCATATTGTGTATCCAAGAGGGGACTTCAAGAAAGAGATTGTTACTTACTTAGAATTTTTTTCATAACTTCTTGAATGAAATTTCTGCATCGTGTATCCAAAAAAAGAGAAAATAATAAAGAGTTTGCTACATACTTGCGATTTTTTTTTAATTTCTTGAATAAAATATCTGTATTGTGTATCCAAGAGGTGAAATAAATAAAGAGTTTGTTACTTACTTACAATTTTTTTATAATTTCTTGAGTGAAACGTCTGTATTGTGTATCCTGGAGGAGAATTCAAGAAATAGTTTGTTACTTACTTACAATTTTTTCATAGTTTCTTGGGTGAAATTGCTGTAATGTCTGTCCAGAAAGTGAATTCAAGAAAGAATTTGTTTAATTTTTTTAATTTCCTGAATTAAATTTCTGTATTTTGCATCCAAACGGTGAATTCCAGATAGAGTTTGTTACTCACTTAGAATTTTGTCATAATTTCTGGAATGAATTGTCTGTATTGTGTATCCAGGAGGCGAATTCATGAAAGAGTATGTTACTTACTTACAATTTTTTCATAATTTTTTGAATGAAATTTCTGCAATGTGTGTCCCTGAGATGACTTCAAGAAAGAGTTTTTACTCACTTATAAATTTTTCATAATTTCTTGAATAAAATTATCGTATTGTGTATCAAAGAGATGAAATCAATAAAGAGTTTGCTACTTACTTACAATTTTTTCATAATTTCTTGAATCAAATATCTGTATTGTTTATCCAAGAGGTGAATTCAATTAAGAGATTTTTACTTTCTTACAAATTTTTCATAATTTTTTGAAAGCAATTAACGTATTGTGTATCCAAGAGGTGACTTGCAAGAAAGAGATTGTTTCTTACTTAGAATTTTGTCATAATTTTTTGAATGAAATTTCTGCTTCGTGTATGCAAGAGGTGAAAACAATAAAGAGTTTGTTGCTTACTTACAATTTATTATAATTTCTTGAATGAAATATCTGTATTGTGTATCCAAGAGGTGAAATCAAGAAAGAGATTGTTACTTACTTACAATTTCTTCATAATTTAATGAATGAATAGAAATATTCTAAAGAATAAAGACGGGTTAAGCTTAAAGATATTTATTGCTTAAACATACTAAAAGATTTTTTTTTAAAAAAACAACCCATATTTACATAAAAATAGTACTTAAAGTTCACTGTTACACATCCAGAAACGAAGATGCTATGATATAGAATAGTTTTTACCATGTCTTATGCACTTATCGCGATCAAGTATGTCCTTAGGTATTCACTGCGCAAAGAACCTAACCTCGTCTTAAGGACGGTGAAAAGCCTCTTCAAAATTAGGACACTTAAATTCTTCTACATTGCAAAGTGGAATCCTAGGGTCAAACTTTTGAATTAGAACTTTATCTTTAGGTACATTACCCTTTACGTAGAGTACTTCAACCCCGAAAAAGCAGCAAATTTCACTGACTTCCTCCTGAACATTTCTCAGTTTCTGACCACTATTATTAAGCGGTATAATCACTCTATCGTAGAATCCCAGTCTCTTTATACGACATAATGTAGTACTTCACAAGTCTTTATCATACTCTAACATATTATAGTTCACTATCCAATGATAACAGTCAATTTCTTCGAGTTCCATAGACAATAATAAAAATACACATTCAAATATAACACCACGATGATTTTTTCAAACCGATAAATTCTGTATCATACTGTCCTAATAATCTTGGAAGCTATTAATGTAGTATTTAAGTAGAGATGTACTTCATCAAACTCTTATACCTTTGCCCAAGGTTGAATGGAGTTATGGCTAGGGGAATGAGTCCTAAAACCATCTGAATTCATTGTGGGGAGGAGTAAAAAACCCTTAGAATTCACTGTGGGGAGGAGTCATAGAACTCGCGGTATATATTGCATGTAAATGAATCCTGGAAATTAAAATTTTTTCATAATTTCTTGAATGAAATTTCTATATTTTATATCCAAGAGGAGTATTCAAGAAAAATTTCTTTACTTACTTACAATTTGTTCATAATGACATATCCGACAATGGATGATGACAAAGCATATATTCATTCTAATACATAGATTTTGTCAATTTTATCCGACGTATCCGAACATTGATATCGATAAAGAATGTTAATAAAGAATTTGTTCAATCTGATACTTAAATTCTGTCAGTGCTGTCAAACGTATATGTCAAAAGATATTGATAAAGAATCTATTCACTATGGTACTTAGATTTTCTCAATTTTATCAAGCATATCTGACAAAGCATGTTGATAAAGAATTTGTTCCCTCTTATACTTAGATTTTCTGAATGTTATCTGATGTATCCGACAAAGAAGTTGATATAGAATTTATTCACTATAATACTTAGATTTGGTCAATGTTATCAAACGTATCTGTCAAAAAGACATTTTTCAAATTCAAATTCAAATTAATTTATTTAGCATAAAAAATACAAACAAATTAACAGCAGCCATCTACAAAAACCCGATTGTTTGCTTACGTTGGCTGCAAATCCATTATTATAAAGCTCTACATCTACATAAAAACTATCTCTTTACGGGGATAAATCCGCATTTGAACTAAATCAACATAAAGAACATCTCCTATTCTAAAAGGATTACACTCTAGAAATCTCAAGTGATAAATATCACATATCATCCTTAAGACATCCACTAAAAAAAAAGAAGCAACAACAGAGGTAAAAAAAAGAGATACATCTAACTAAATCAACTATGACAAAATCAATAAGTATCAGCTAGGCTATAGAGCCGACTCCGTGCGCTTTGGCTGGGTAATTTCACGAAAATGCGACCATTATCTGTCCAAACAATTTTCATACCAAACATTAATCAAATTTAAAATTCTAATCATTCAGATTCTAACCCAAAAGGTAACTCTTCAATCTACTCTTGAGCTGGCTTACATTATCAACTTGTCTAATAGCATCCGGGAGGGAATTCCACACCCCCGATCCCGCAAAACGAGGCAGAAACGCGACACGTTGAGTATTCCGGAGCTCCGATGCAAGGTCATTCGCATTTCTAGTCTCATAACAGTGATAAGATGAGATAGCTTTAAAAATTTCCCAAAATACCTCCGGTGAACACTTATTCAAACATTGATAAATTAAAATTACTAACTGGTAATCCCGTAACTGATAAATATTTAAAATTTTCAAACTTGTAAAGCAATTCAACGTGCTATTTTCAAACTGAATATAATTACCTAAAATACGAACTATTTTATTCTGTAAAATTTGGACCTTTCTAAAACTTGAAATAAAACTACTAGTCCATAGCATGCAACCATAAGATAAATAAGGGCTAACAATAGAATGATAAAGTAAATGTAAAAAAATTGACGGTAGTTGATTTTTCAGTCTTCTTATCACACCCAACCCTCTTGAAATCGTAACTGCCACAAGATCACAATGTGATTTCCAACTTAAATTAAAATCAAGACTAAAGCCCTAATATTTAACACTATTTACATGCTTTAAAAATTCACCGTTAAAAAAAATTTTATTACCTAAAACAAATGATACTCCATTTCTACAAAATGTCACGAAATGTGTTTTTGAAATAATCACTACCAAATAACTAGAATTTGTAAAAGAATTTGTAAAATAAATTCAGCGAGGGCCTTATTTGTCTTCTCAATTAACTGGTTCAGACAAGTAGCTGTAATCATAAACACCGTGTCATCAGCAAAAGACGTTATAAGTGCATCTGATATATAAAAACGCATGGTATCAACGTAAATTAGATAAAGAAGTGGGCCAAGCACTGAACCCTTAGGCACACCAGAATTAACGATAAAAGCTTTTGAAATAGAATATTTAATAGAGACTCGAATAATACGCTGGTTAAGATAAGATTCAAACAATTTCAGAATAACACCTTGGAGCCCTAAACGGCTTAGCCTATTTAATAAAATTTTATGTACCACCGTGTCAAAAGCCTTTCGAAAGTCTACAAATACTGAAAGCACCAATACACGTTTTTCGAGAGCACTATTAATGAAATCTGTTAGGTGCTGGACTGCATGTATTGCAGAGGGGTTTTTCCTGAATCCAAACAGGGTATCACTAAGAAAACCGTAAGTAGTCAGATGGTTATAAAGCCGTCGATGCATCACTTTTTCCTACAGCTTAGCAAATAGGGGCAATATTGAAATCGGCCTCCAATTAGACGGATCAGTTTTTGAACCCCCTTAGTGAAGCGGAATAACTTTAGCCTCTTTCAGACGAGTAGGAAATTCACCTTTCTTCAAAGAAAGGTTAATCAAATAAACCATACAAGGCAACAAATATACCATAACATGCTTGAACGCTTTCAGATTAATTCCATCATTCCCTGGAGAACTTGATTTTACCAATCCTATTATCTGTTTTAATTCTTCAACATTCGTTTCATCTGCAGAAATTTCCAATCCAACTCCCCTTTCATCACTAAATGTCTCATTAATTTCATTATTTTCATCGTATGGATTCTCAATTATTGATTCACCAATCTTAGAAAAATATTCACCAAAGAAATTAGCCACCTCTTCATTTCCATCAACAAATTTACCATCAAAGATCAGACTAACAGGAATCGCGGTCTCTTTCTTCTTATTTACGACTTCATGTATAATATTCCAAGTCGTTTTCGTATTGTCTTTGTTTTCCTTAAATGTCTATCCATAATATTCGCGGATGCATGACCTCCTAAGCCGATTTACTTTATTAAGGATTTGTTTAAATTAAGTTAGATATTGACTATGGTTACTATTTAAGTAACTCAAATACAATGTATTTCTCCTTCTAATTAAGTCGAATAGCTCCATAGTTACCCAAGGTCTCCGGGGTTCCTTTTTCCTCACCTTTATGCTCTTTACTGGGCAAGTTCTCTCAAATATTGGCTGCAATATGTCCATGAACTTATCGAATGCCGCAGAAGCACTTTCAGATTCTTCATAAACTGGTTTCCACGACACGATACTTAGTTCCTCTCTAAACTTCGGTAGGTTCTCTTTTTTTAGTTGCCTTCTTTTAACCTTTGTCCTGTTCTGCTTTATTGCATATTGATATGAAGTCCCTGCTACTATAGGAAAGTGATCGGAAACCTCATTTACTATAACGTCAGCATAACAGCTATGTAATATCCGGGATCGCACGAAAATATTGTCAATAAGTGTAGCTGAATGTCCTGTAGCACGAGTCGGAATCCCAACTAATGGATAAAAATCATAACTGGAGAAAAGGTTTAAAAAATCCAAATTCATTATATAAACTTAAAAGATCAAAATTAAAACCCCCCATGCAAATTCACTCCAGATTACTCAATTCTACTGCATCTATACCAAAACCCTTTTCAAATTCCTGCCAAACTGTGCTCGGTGGTTGATAAGCCTCTGTAATTAATATATCCTTTCCACCCGCTTCCAGCTCATGAGTACGATATCCCACCTTACCTTCTATCCAAACTGATAGGTCTTCCCTTATTTTAGCCACAAAATGATCCTTAACCAAAAACGCCAAACCTCCACGTCCCATTCTCTCTCTATTCCTTACAATAAGCCTGTATCCTGGAAAATTATATAAGACAGAACATGCTCAGAAGTTAAAAAAGTTTCACAAAGGCCAATTACATCAAATTTACTATTCACATTATCAATTAACTGGAGAATTTCATAATACGTTGAGGTCACATGGCAATTCCAATGACACAGGCAAATCAATCTTGCATTCATCTCTAATCCTGAAGAAATCACATCCACATAACAATTATCTCTTTGCAGGGAAAAATCAGCATTTATACTTTCCGGAAGTAAATCATCATAAAGAACATCTCCCACTCTAAAAGTATTATTCTCTAGAAAATGCAAGCGATAAATATAACCCATCAAGCTTACTAAATCCACTGAAAAAAAGAAGAAAAAAAAGAGCAACAAAAGAAAAGAAAAGCAACAAAAACAGAGATAAAAAAAAGGACACTTCTAACTAAATCAACTATGAAAAATTCAGTAAGTATCAGCTAGGCTATAGAGCCGGCGCGGTGCGCTCTGGCTGGATAATTTCGCGAAAATGCGACCTTTGTCTGTCCAAACATTTTTCACACCGAACTTGTCCCGTGCACTATTTAATATTGCCTTTCTACGTTTTGTAAGAAATTCACTAACATAAACTCCGGATCCAGCTAATTTTGATTTAGTTTTAAACACAGTTTTAAACAGTTTGTACGCAAGTTCTTTTGATACTAACTTCACTGAAACTGGGGCTACGGGATCTGGATTTCTGCGGGCTAAATTTCGAGAATCTTTCATAGAGTTGAGTCTGAAACACTGAATCGACACAAGATGTTCCCTAGTAATAGTTGAAACTCCCATAGTTAACTTAACAAGGCTTAGGACAGTCATATCAAGATCTGAGCCAGGTGTCTGTCTTATCCCTGAGAATAACAGACAGTCTTGCATAGCTTCCTGTTCAAAATCATCAAGCTTGTTCTACATTGTAAAAATACGATTTTTTAGTGCTTCAATTTGACTCTTTAGTCCTTTAAGTAAGTTTTCAATGCGCTCAAACCTCGGATTAATATCTAGCACTATAGCTTCATAAATTTCTGCAGTGATAATTTGACTATTTATCTGTACAGCACCAAAAGACCCAGTTCCAATGTTTTGCGCTATTTTTTCTGCAACACGTTTTTCTATATCTGCCACTAGCTTAGTCTTAGTTATCGTAACTTCTTCCTGGGTCGCAGCTAACTGTTGAAAAAGTCCAGAAATAGACGAACTAGAAGAATTTTCAGACGTCCCTGTTTTTGCAAACTCTTTGTATATATTGGAGAAAGTCGCTACTTCTGTGAATGCTTGTCCCACCGTTTTAGTTTTCGATCTCTTTGCTTCATTAATATTCTCTGAATAAGAAACTAAGCAATCTTTACTAACTGTCTGCTTGTCATGAATACGGTAGCAGAATACTGGATAACTCAGTCCATTTCTAGTAGAATTTCTTCCAAGTATTCTAACTCGCCAAAGGGGGTAGTTAATAAACTTTGCTAAAGCAAGATCTCCGATTGTAAACATCTCTTGTTTAGTTAATCAGTCTATCAAGAAGCACATCGGTAAAAAAAAAGAGATATACCGGTCTTAATTGTGAACTTTTATACCTGCTGGAGGTCACTGTATTAATTAAGTTCTTGTTAGTGAAATAATAAGTCCAAAAACAGGTGTTTACACTCTGAAGACTGGCAATGAAAATTTAATGTTCCGAGGGAATTGGAAATACCCAGCAAAACGATAATCTGCTTATGAAAATAAATCCAAAATGAAAGTCCACAGGGAAATTTCACAGCTTCAGCAGGGTTATATCCGAAAAATTTTTGGTGTTAACACCACGAAGTCTGAATCAATACTGACTTACTCTGATACTTAGATTTTGTGAATGTTATCTGATGTACCAGACAAAAAAAGTTGATAAAGAATTTATCCACTCTAATACATAGATTTTGACAATGTTATCCAACGTATCTGATAAAGGGTGTTGATAAAGAATTTATTTAATCCGACACTTAGATTTAGTCAATTTTATCCGATGTATCTGACAAAGATGTTGATAGAACAATTTATTCACTCCGATACTTAGATTTTGTCAATGTTATCCCATGTGTCTGACAATAGATGTATGCAAATTCCTTTTCTTACATCTCCGATGTTGTAATAGACATTCTAAACGTTTGATATGCTAGCATACTCTAAAAATAATGAAAGCATAACAATGCAATGCATTATATATTTTTAATGAAATAATGTCATGTATAATATTAATACAAAATTATATTAAGATACATTATTAATATCATTGAGCAACTTTGGAAATTTTGAATCTGTTCAATAACATAGTTCAACATGTTCTCTCTTGATACTGTAGCTATTGTCTTCTCTTAACTCGTAATCAGTAGAATAATCATTATTCCATTTTGAGTCATACACATTATTTACTGGTGGGTCAACGACAGGTTCAATATGCTCTTCGTCTTTGATATTATTTGGTTCATTGACTGTTTGATCAAATCTAGTAACGTTTGCTGGCACTTTATTTTTCATCGATTCATCTTTATAATCCTTAGTGATATTTGCTACCAATGCCCTTTTTATTTTTCCGGCAATTTCACTGTCTATTACAACATTATTTTTACAAAGTTAACAGTTCCGGCTCATAGACAAGATATGGTTTGTGATATTAGTAGAAGAGTAGGCTTTTCTTTTCCCCTTTTCTTTCATTTGAATGCTAATACCTAAAAGATTACGATAGGTTCTATCAATAGGTAGTATGTTCCCAGAAGCACTAGCAAGAAAATACCCCTCTTCATCAACTATTATTTTTATGTTGGCATTATCTTTGAATACTAACTTCTCTGGAAATGATACTTTCGCTTATCCACCATTTGTATTTTTTTGGTACTCCAAAGAAATTTAATTCCTTACTCTCATGACAACGCACGCATACGTTTCCGATAGTACTACCACTTTTACTTGTTTCATAGTTCAAATACTTTTCCTTGTCAGCATTCAATGCTACAATAACACTAACATGTGAACACATTTCTACTAGGGGGTCATCCACATGTTCAATATGCATTTCATCTTTGCTATTATCTGGTTCATTAATTTTTTGATCGATGGTAGTGACAATTGCTGGCAATTTGTTTTTCATCGACTCATCTTTATATTCCTTAGTGATATTTTCTGCCAACGCCCTTTTTATTTTTCTGGCAATTTCACTGTCTATTATCACATGATTTTTACACATGTAACAGTTCCAGCACGTAGACAAGATATTGTTTATGATATTAGTAGAAGAGTATGCCTGTCTTCTTTTGATATTCAGTTGAATACTAATACCTGAAAGCTGACGATGGGGTGTAACACTGGGTAACATGTTACCACAAGCACTAGTAAGAAGATGCCCCTCTTCATCGACTATTATTTTTATGTTTGCATTCTCTTTGAGTGTGATCATCTCCGGAGATCTCAATCTCGCAAATCCACCATCACAAGAGTTGAATTTTTTGGTACTCCAAAGAAATTTAATTCCTTACTTTCATGACAGTGCGCGCATACATTTCCAATAGTGCTACCACTTGTACTTGTTTCATAGCTCAAATACTTCTCATTGTCGGCATTCACTGCTACAATAACACTATCATGTGAACGAACTTTCTTAAAATGCTCCATCTTCACTTTTTCAAAGATACAACTTATGTGTTTATCGTTCCACTGCGTAAAAATATTGATTTAATAAATGCAATAAACTAGGTAGTGTCAATAACCCCCAATAGAGTATCAGTGGGAAAGCGGCGCAGTGTCTACGATCAAGCATAGAGTGCGATTGGTAGAGCCGCAAGCATATTTTATATCATTTTAAGATACGTAAAAAAAGTTGAATAATTTCAAAGTCCAAAAGTTCAGTCCAAAAAATTCAGTCCATAAAAAAACTTCTACTACAATCATTATTTTTCTTATAGTAAAAGTCACGACTAACAGTTCTATATCATTCTCATTTTGAATTTGGAAAATATTAAATGGGATTTTTTTATGTTTAAAAATGTATTTTTTTATGTTAAAAAATGTACATGAAGTATGTTTCATGTCATTCTAAGATATGTAAAAAATTTTGAAAGAAATATATCAAGTTCATAAAAACATGAAAAAAGAGTTAAAAAAACTTCAAAAAAAACTTTAAAAAAAGTATAAAAAACTGGGAGGAGGAGGCCAAAACGTTGGGGGGAAGGGATCCCCTGGAGGTTGGGGGTAGGGGGGCTTCTAAGGTTGAGGTCCTTGGTGGTTAGGGTCATTGGTGCTTACGGTCCTTAATGGGTCATACTCATAATGACCTCACTACTTGATTTCTAAGGATTTCTAAGGATTGTTCTGAATTTCTCTATTAAAATTCTTTTCTTGGCATCTACATCTTTATTAGTTTCAACTTTTTAGTATAACCGAATGTAAAGGCATATTTTATATTGATAGCACTACTCAAATAGTACTTGTGCATTATACAGAACACAGTCGAGGAGTAAAGCTAGGTCAAGGCATAAGGTCATTTTGGCACCTATGACTCTATTAGTTTCAACTTTTAGCATACCCCAATGCTAAACCACATTTTATATTGGCAACACTGTTGACTTGTTACATGTCTATTATACAGAACACAATCGTGAAGTAAAGCCAAGTTAAGTCACAAAGTCTTCTTGTCATCGTTAACCGTTTCCTAAGATTGATACTTGTGTTGTTATTCTAACATTTATACCATGTTACGTTATAAAGGCTGAAATAATAATAATTCCAGAATGTATTTCTAAGCCTATAGAATTTTAAATTACATATCGCATATACACTGCAAACTAAATGCTTCATCTCTTCCCCAAGTGAAGCCATAATCATTCCCCTCTGTATCTGTTGCACTTAGAAACATCTTAAATCTAGGTTAGCAAAGAGATGAATTCAAGAGCCAAGACGCGTTATAAAGGCTTCGAAAGAATATTAAGTCCAGAATTTATCTCTGACACTAAAGTAGAGAAGCATTTTAGTTTCTTAATTCCCCTTATGACACATTAGAATTCCCCGTCAGATTTTCATCGTTGTCGGTTATGCAAATCAATTTCCAAGAAATCTAGTCTGCGTCACTTCCCGTTAGTATTTCCGACTCCTATGATTGGTCTAGAAAGAGGCACGTGGTCTTGTTCGTACACGGATTGTAGTCTTCTGATTGGTCTAGAAATAACACTTTTACCAACAACATCAAATCTCGTACAGGCTTTTACCAAGGACATTAAATCTCGTACAAACTTTTACTATGGACATTAAATTTCGTACAGCATCTCGTACGGGAATAATACCTCTCCCCCTACTTTTATTGATTAAGTTATTAAACAGTTCGTGGTAATCACAGTATGTAAATAATAGACAGTATGATTGTTCCCTATCTCAGCCATTATAAAAAGCCAGACCGAGGTGCGAGTGCTCCGGAGAACGTAAAAAAATAAGCGACATAAGATCTTTTCACGTGTAGACAAGTCAGATATCTCTTGAACGCGAAACTTGGCTTCAACGTTGGAACACTAAATTTTAAAGAAACTAATTTTAAATTAATATATTTCAATACATATATGAAAATCGGTAGTTAGAAGGGCAATGTTATTATTTGATGTTTTTAGAAATTACAAGTAGGTTTCGAAGTCTTGAGTTGGTTTCAAACTCATTTTGAGAAAGTTTCAGCCAAAATACGTGTTCCAGGGTAATTGGACCGCTGACATATACTAACATTAGTAACCCGCTAATGAAAGAGTATGTTGGAGGAGCTGTTTGTGCGTACCGAGAATTAAGAGCCAGAAACCGTCTGCGGTGAACTTACTGTTAATTATCTTTATACAGTGGTGGTAAGGACCTTTAAGTAAGGAGTGAACCGACTCAATAGTAACCAAAACTATAAAAACGGACCGAGGTACATGTAGAAAATACGGTGTAGAATGAATCAATTCGTCGTAACGAACTGCATGTCAGGAGCTACTCGGACTAATAGTAACCAAATCTATAAAAAAAAGAAGCTAGATAGCCGTTAATATATCAAAACAATTGGCTTACATCGAATAGATACATCAAAAGAATCAGATTTTAATGCTTATTTCAAATACATAAGTCTTACCGATCAAATATATGAGTCTTACCAAAAGTTACGCCCCTGAGAAAATTTGCCTTATTTTCGAAAGAGGGTGAAACACCCCTAAAAGATATAGAATCTTAATGAAAATCACACCATCAAATTTAGCGTATCAGAGAACCCTACTTTAGAGGTCTCAAGCTCCACACTGCAAAAATGTGGAATTTGTATTTTTTGCCAAAAGAAAGATCACTGATGCGTGTTAATTTGTTGTTTTTTTTTGCTGTTTTTTTCCCCAGGGGTGATCGTATTGACTCAGTGGTCCTAGAATATCGTGAGAGGGCTTATTTGAACGGAAATTAAAATTTCTAGTGCCCTTCTTAAGTGATAAAAAATGGAGGGCAACTAGGCCCCCTCCCATGCTCATTTTTCCCCAAAGTCAGCCTATCAAAATTTTGAGATAGCCATTTTGTTCAGCATGGTCAAAAATATAATAGCTATGTCTTTTAGGATGACTTAATCCCCCAAAGTCCCTGGGGGAGAGGTGAAAATTATGAACTATACCCAATGTTTACATATAGTATTGGTTATTGGGAAGTATACAGACATTTTCAGGAGGATTTTTTCTTGTAATGGGGAGGGGGATGGGTCGGGGGTTATGTCGGAGGATTTTTAAAGGAGGAAGTTTTCATGGCGGAAGGGACATTGCTATGAAGGGGGCGCTGGATTTTCCAGCATTATTTAAAAAACGATCAGAAACTAAAAAAAAAAACGACAAGTTTTCAACTGAAAGTAAGGAGCAACACCAGAACTTAAAACGAATAGAAATTAATACGTATATGATTGAGTTCACCCCCTAGTCAATGCCTCATCTCTTTAAGCCAAAGGTTTTTTAGTACTTTCATAAGATCTATTTATTCTAACTAACGGCCTTTGTGATTAAGGGGTCATTTTTAAGGAATTGGAACAAAATTCGAACTTTAGCGTAAAGAGCTTAGTATTGACTAGATGGTGACCCCGTAATATATTAAAAATATATTGATATAGAATTTCGTTACGTAAGTTAATTCTTAAGTTAAGTAAATTTATTACTAATAAAAACGTTTGTAAATATAATTGAACAACTTTCGAGAAAGCCATTTAACCAAATAAAAGTAAAATGAATATGCAAAATTTGTTTTAATAATTCTTGTACCTTGAGCCATAATCAAAACCTGCATTAATTCAAAAACGTTCAAAAATCAAATAAAAAAAGCAAGTTTTTTTAACTGAAAGTAAGGAGCAACATTAAAACTTAAAACGAACAGAAATTATTCCGTATATGAAAGGGGCTGTCCCCTCCTAAACGCCTCGCTCTTTACGCTAAAGTTAGACTCTTTCTCATAACTCTATTTTTTAAACCAAAAAAAACTTTATCGTAAAGAGCGAGGCGGTGAGGAGGGGACAGCCCCTTTTCATATACAGAATAATTTCTGTTCGTTTTAACTTTTAATGTCGCTCCTTACTTTCAGTTAAAAAAAACTTGTTTTTTTTATTTAATTGTAAACTGAAGACTGACAGCATCAATACAAGGTACTAGGGTATATAGGAGTGTTGTTATTGATGTTAAAAGTAAAGATCACCATCAAGTAGTATCTAGGGTTAGTTTAAAGCTGAAATTTCGGAAGGGGAAGAACTTTCTTGGAAGCTATGACGTTGGTAGACTTCAGGATGAGAATTCAAGAGAAACTTGCCAGGAACAGTTGAATACTAAACTAAAGAGTTTAGATATTGACAATGCAGAAGATGGATGGAATAATTTTAAGAAAATAATTTTTGAAGTTGCTGATTGCTGACTAGGTGCGCAGCCAAGAATATTAGTGAAAATTCTTTAAGTTTAATAGAAAGGGAAAAGGGGCTTGTATAACAATTATCTGAGTGATAGATCATTTGAAAACAAGATTAGTATAAAGAATGGGGTGAAGCACGAAAATATAAACTAAGAAAGTTTAAAATGGAGTTTACCATGGAATTTTAACCATGGTTAAAATTGGTGGGATATGCGTCTAGACGGCACAATGGTAAAATATTGTAATGGAATGTTAATGAATTGAGAGGAAGTTGTCAACCTGGGCTTGTCCCAGTTGAAGTTGGGAACAGACCCATAATTAGGAATAAGAATAGAGTTAAAGAAAGATGGCCAGAAAATTTTGAGAATGTGCTAAACCAAGACAGAGTTACAGGAAAAGGTTTAGAGGAGAATGAGTTATGAATTTGTGAGTTGTGACACCTTGGATGCAAAGGAAGATCTATTTTGTGAGGAAGAATTAGTGAAAGTACTACAAGGATTAAAAATATTAAGGCCCCAGGTTTTGAGATTTTGGTAAATGAGTTTCTTAAATATGAATAGATTTTAGGAAAACCTTATTTAAACACCTATAGAAAAAATCGATGATAGAATTGAGTTTGGTAATTATAGAGGCATTAGCCTGGTTTCTCTAGGTAGCAAATTACTTAGCATGATAATACTTTTTAGATTTAGAGATGCCGCAGACAAAGTATTAAGAGAAGAACAGTTCAGTCTTAGGAAGGTTCATGGATGGTTAGACCAAATATTCATTTTTAGCTTAATAATTGAGAAGTGTCAGAGTCATCAAATTCCTTTAGTCTTCAATTTTATAGATTATGAGCAAGCGTTTGATTTGGCTGATAGAAGGGGCTTTACTGAATATCTTATCCTTGTATTCAGGGGTGTTGTTTGGAGGGGGAAGGGGACAATTGCCCCTCCCCCCAATAATTTGGGTGGGGGGGGTAATGTTATACAGCCAGTGTCCATTGACTATTTGGATATGAGCCCCTCTTGTCCCCCTTTCAGTAAAAAATGCTGGAAATTCACCCCTACTTATATGTTATTAGTTTAAAAACTTTTTCAATAAAACAAATTTTTAAAAAAAAAGTAAAAGAGCTCCAATAAGCCAAAAAAGAACAGAAATAAAATAAAATTATTTTCCAAGCGTAAAACTACCACAAATCCGTACTAATAAATAAATGAAACTCAAAACGAAAAAAAATTATAATAAATAGCTGAGTCAAACTCAAAACGAACAAAAATTAAAATGAGTAGGTCTGATAATCCCCATGTCTTCTCAAGGCCAATACATAATTTGTACTTTACTGAAAAAAAACAAATGATCGTGGATTTTCATTTTAATTTACATATACTAACATTTACTTATTTTAAAAATTGTGGTGACGCTTTCTAATTAAGTCAGTTTGGAATTTAGTGAAATATTAAGACGCAAACATAAAAGTTTAGAAATACCACTTTTTATTAAGATAAGGAACATATCCTGGCAGTTGTATACTTAAGAGGAAATTGAGAAATTACCACTTCCTAGCTATGTGCGTCAGTGGGTCCTGATAAGGTGTGGTTGAGAAAATGTATAAAAGATAAATTTTCTGGGAAGGAGCAGCCTGATACTAATCTTATGTCGGACTGACCTCGGGTCCGTTGATTTAGAAATACCTGGGAATGTTGTCGGATTATTGTAAGTGTCTAAGCATCCTACTGTACTATATATTATTGTAGATTTATAATACTTGTGGTATTTTTGGGACAACCAGTCCCAGCAGAATATATATCTATTATCAATACCTGTACTAGTGGATGTTAACTGAATAAAATTATTGTATTATAGCCAACCTCTCTACAATCTACATGTAGTCCCTCGAATATACCCAGCTGGTACGCCTCATTAGTCAGGTCATGGCCTAAGGCACGCTAAGAAAGTTTAATTACCTTAGGGTCATAGTTTATCTCCCCTATAAAGGGAGAAATAAAGGCAGCAACTACAACTTCATGCAACAACCATAAAACCACTTTACCACAGCTGGTGGAAGTTGGAACAACTGGGTCAAGTTGACTGAATAAAAATTGTATACTGAAATAGAAATGGCTTTGTCAAAAAGGGAAAGTAAATGGACTTCGCTTTTAGAGTCGCTCGCATTAGCAAAACTTCGCGTAGCTGTGCTCTAACTTTGGCTATTGCAGATGGACCAAAACGAAAAAAAGCTCAATTAAGAATTGTAAAATGAAAAAAAAATACAGTATCTAGATTTTAGCAAGTAAAAGTAAGTGTATAATTAGTAGTTTTCTTAGTGTTAGTAATAAGTGCAATGTAATAGTGCCGTATATCACTAAATAATAAAGTATTTGTATTGCGAATAAAAAGAATAAAATAAAAGAAAATACGTAAAGAAAAAAAAATCTAGCTGGACCGATGAAACGTGGGTAGAAACAGAAGAATTTGAGGCAGAATAGTAGCAAATAGGGTCCTAATTCAGCCTTACTATAGGTACAGACTATATAATTATTGTTCAAGGATAACACTGCTATAATTTAGCAAAGGAAGCACATAAATTGTGGTCCGAACAATTATAGGTTAGAAGCTACCATTTCCGAGTGTTTTTAGGAGCAAAGACGCTTCGAAAATATGGCATTTTATGACGTAGTAAGCAGTAGAATTACCTTTGTTAAAGCTAACCCGTATACTTGGTTAGTTGTGTAACATCACAACCAAAGGGAAGATAAAGATATATAAATATGTAAAAAAAGTACATGAGGAAAGGGATGAAAAAAAAGAGAAAAGTAACCTTATAAGTAAGAAAACAAATGTGGAAGCTTAGCAAAAGTCGCTGAAGGAAGCGAAAAAAAAAGAATTGTTACCCAGCTATGATGGGAAGTCTGCATAAGGCAAAAAATTCGGTGAGAGAAACAGATAATCACAGAAAATGCTTGCACGGGGATGGGTCTTAAAAGGGCCTCCTTTCCCTACATAGAGGACCTTTATCTAAATAATGGTATTATAAAAAGTTCAAATTCTGAATGAGCCGCACAAAATGCGTCAGAAGAAAGTTCAAATTTGAATTTTAAACCATGGCTGCTTTTGAGCACTGTAGATGTAAAACAAGCCAGTGTTTGAAAACTGTTATGCTTGCTTACATAAAATATAAGCCCACATTAGGACAAACAGAGAAGGCAATGCATCCTTTTGGGATAGCTAATATTGATAATTCTGGTCCGCTCTTACAGTTACTAAATGACGAACCCTCCTCAAGTCTAGTCTAATTATAAATCAGTACAGTTTAGTTGAATACCAGATAGAGTCTACATCACATAAAACACGGTCTGATACTACAAATCAAATAGAGTGAAGCCACTAATCCCTTATATTCAAATTAGCCTACAAGTAGATTGTATCCAGGAACCAAATAGAAATAATATTACGGAAACAATTACACAGGACGTTACAGTTTATATTACAATAATTAATGCTCAAATTCCTAACTTTATACGGGTTAAGGCAAACTTAATAAACATTATATATTTAGAATCAGCATTAAAAGGCAATTCTTTTGATAAGTATATTAAATTTTTTTTTTGGGTTGTTGAAAAAAACCAAGGAGGGCAGACTACGGAAATAGGGTCATTGGAAGCTAGCAAATTGGGAGTAGCTCAATCACTGTTGGTCTCTCGTTGTTAAGTACGTGCAATACATCTACTGACCTTTGATCTCTGATGTAGAATCCCCAGTCGAATTTAAAAAACAATTTGACGGGAATTAAAAATAATAATAGGAAAGGCAGCGGGAGTTTACATTAAGTGCACTACATGTATAAGCTGGTTGTAATCTTTTAATTATTAGTTATAGTCTAATATAATAGTTTATCTTATTAGTTACAAAAGGTAAAAAGAAAAAAATAAAGACAATAATTAAGCACTATAAAGATTAAAGCGAAACTTAGAATAAGCTTAGAAAGAAAAAAGGGTGCTTGGTAAAAGGAACCGAAAGCAATATAAAAATAAGTTACACTGGAACTCGTCCATATCGCTAGCAAGTGCGATTTAAGGTAAGTTATAACCTAAAAACTTACCCAGCAGATAAGGGCCAACGACAAAATCCATTAAAAAAAGCCAAAAATAAACCCAATCGTCAGAAGCAAACCACAGTAGTTCAAGGTTATAATTATAACTCTAGCGATGTATTAGATCTGAGAAAACGAACTGGCACAGGAGATTCCTAGTTTAAACAGCTAGTTGTAACCTGTGCCAACCCAAACACCCAAATCACAATCCGTTGAACCCTAGCACAAACTAAACGTATCCACTTTTTCTTTGAAAATAAAACATTACATTACACAACGGAAAAACTCGCAGTAATAAACAGAAATTCATTCATATATGTCTCTCAGATTAAAGCTTATCAATAAACCACAGATAATGAACACCGAATTCAAAGTAATTTAGCCTTGCCAAGGGAATTGTTGTCTCTCTTTCTTTGGCAAATAAAATAAGATCATAATTTAAAACAAAATAAAATCTGTAACCTGTATGTCGTGAAAATTGCATTTTTATGAAGATATGAGGGCTAGAGAATATGGCGCAAACTTATCTAAAAGTGCTCTAAAATACAACTGAAGAATACAGTACTTTTAGAACACAAACATTTTTGGACGGAGAAATTTAAATAATCTTCAAAAAAACAGGTTGCGAAAATAGACAGCCCCCTCCTCAAAAATAAGGAGATAATGAATTTGACCATAGAATGGTAACCGGCATAAAAACTTGTAAAATTTATTGAATAAAACAGGAAACATATAAATATAGGCTTAGAAAAGATCTATAGTACTGAAAAAGCGAAAAACAATTGAAGAAAAGAACCCCTTAGGCTTCATTGAAGTAAATATTCAAAAAAGAAGGAAAAAAAGAAGGGTTCAAGTTGAAAATAATGCCAGAGGAAATAGAAGGAAAAGAAATTGAATGGAGTCAGTTCAACTTTTAGACGTGCATATTGAACTGACCGAAAGAGACTAGTACGAAATATGTGTACTAATAAGTACAAAATAAGTAGCATTAATACTAGAAAGCCACTGTGACAGTGGTGTAACTCTGGCCGAGGTTAATATAAATATTGGAGATATGCTCAATGTAGACAAGAAAAATTATGCTCTCTTATGTGGGAGTTGTTTCCGGATAAATGGTAAGCATAACAAATAAAAAAATGCCCATTAAAATCCGAAAGGACCTAAGTTGAAGTTGAAATGTTCTATAGTGCTACCGGAAAAAAACTTGTGATAAGCAAACTTTCAGAGTCCAGGCACGAGTCTATTGAAAATAGCGTAACAGTTAAAAAGGTAAAAAGAAAAAGTTTTAATCTATTTAGCCAAAACTGAAACAGGGCCATGTCCCAAAAGGAACATTAGTAGAAATGACCCTATTGATATGGAACGAACACCCTGCTGCCATCTACAATTTAGTTTAATACTGACAGCACCACGTGGTTTATGGTTTTCTCAGTGAGAATGAAAAAACAGGAATTTTCTCACTTGGAAAAACAGGAATTTTCTCACATTTATGTCTGTTTTCATGGACGGTTATGTGTGTTGATCGATTTATTTGATGTTTCTATGGTTTTTGTCAGTGAGAATGAAAAAACAGAAACTTTGTCTTGTTCATGGATTATTGAGTCTAATGGGGGCAGGCCAATGACACTTCCTTCTTGTTGTTGTTCGAGGCAAATGTCATGGTGTCCAGAAATAGTATTTGTTGTTGTGGATAAAACTGTTCAATGTTATGAGTTTCCCGGAAACAGTTAGATCACGTGTTTCCTTCTCAGCCAATCAGAGGGCTTGTTTACATAGTAGCGGTGGGGGGAATATAAGGAAAGGATTTTTGCTATAGGTTTATTAGTCTGTGAATAGAATTCAAGGAGTGAGAAGAAGAAGAACAGTTTGACTTTACTCATTTGGATATATATTTGTGTGTGTTGATGAGTGGAATGTTTACCCTATTAGAAGTTGATAGTGGAGTTGATGATAATAATACAAGAGCACCAAGCATTGCGGTGGAAATCACGAAAGGATCACGGCTTTGACTGGAATGAGATGCAGTATATGCAAGATATGTGATATCCTTGAGAAAATTTAAAATGTAGGATCAATTATGTTTCGCCGCTAAAGTTGATAAAGCACAAGTGAATAGACTTCAATGTGCTTTAAGTGCATTGGTGAAACATATTGAAGACAAGAAACATTATCTCTGATTGTACATGCTATATATTATTGACGTTGTTGTTGTAATTATTCAATAAAATTGTTTCTAAGTCTAAAATGTTGTCTTTCTGTTCTTGTTAGGGCTAACGCATCAGGGTCAGTATAGAGTCAGCAGTCAAAGTGAAAGGTCTGAAAAATGAATAAATTTGAGAAAGAGAGAATTAGATCAAATCTAGTGTTTATGGAAAAACATTTGATTTTGGATGATGATTTTCTCGAGTTATCTCTTAAACGCAGGATATTGTCTTGTCAGGGAACACTTGACAATATAATGAGGAGTGATTCTCCACCATTGGACTATTGTATGAAACTTTTAAAATGTGATTCAAATGCTTATAGTCAATTTATTGATATATTAATTGGAACAAAGCAGAATCATATTGTGGATATACTTTTGAAAATATTGCCAATGGATTCAATGTAGATGGCTCCCCCATCACTCGAAAGAGGTAACGTCACAGAGCTACTCCTCTCTCCCGCCATTTCCCTCTCGTTGAATTTATCGAACGAAGAGGATCAGTTTCGTTTTAGCTGTGAGTGAGTTGACATTGGAAACCGAAAAATGTTCTATATATGTCCATTGTGCATGTACACTCTTGGCAGTTGGACTCAATGTGAGAATTGTACCATTACTGATGACCAGAGCGAAAAGTGTAAATTATATAATCCTTGTAAATTACATAGCGGCTATGCAGTACAAATTAAATGATGTAATTCAAGTCTTGAGGATGTGTGTGACTCTCATCCTAGAGGGCTCCTGTGCTCCAATTTTCACTATGGTAACTGAGTTAAGTTGGAGAATACTTACACCGCTATGATTGGAAAGAATCCTAAACGTGATTTCAGTTTATTTCTACGAGATTGGTATCGTCATGGATTTAAATTATTATGGGAAGAGGAATCTGGTCTACGATTTAACTGGTGGGGTAACAAGACAATCTGGTTTCTACGTCATCGTTGTGATGACACCACCTACTATGACTATAAACCAAGTGATTTTTATTTGGCTATGACGGAATGTGATTCACCATTTGAAAACATTGTATGTGATATTGCTTCAAATAGACGGATTGAAACTCGTGAATTTCATGATATGAATGCAAATAGTATCATTGACTATACAAAGAGATATGACAAGAGTGAAGTTACATTGTACTGTAGAAAATGTGACCCTGACTTTTCAATCAATCAAGATCAATATACAGTGAATCCAAATGATTTACCAGCATTAGTGGTTCACGACAGTTGCCTATACATCGAAGATGAAGAAATCTAAAGTGAAGATTTAAAGACATTGTTGTATATATACATATGCATTTTATTATTAAACAAATTCACAAACATTTTTTAAGCACTTTACTCTTAGGGCACTGAAATCAATAGTATATAGGTATGAGAGGATATTTTCCACTAGAAAGTCATTCAGACGTGGATTGTCGACATAAATGTGAAGAAACTGCTTGTAAGTATAGCCGCGACATCGGAACACAAAATATAGTAGTGCATGGAAGCCACAGCTTTTAGTCGTTAGATCCTGCACCCTCTTCCGATTTTGAATAATAGTTTTCCCACTGCTCTCAATATAGTTGCTGATGTGAGGTGTGTAGAATGTATAGTGTAGACCAAGAGGATCAAAAAATTCAATCGTCTTCATTGTTTGAAAGATGCACAGCCAATGACCCGTCAGCACAGTCGATGGACTGCTATTAACAATAATCAAGGTATTGTTGACACTTTGAATTTTTCCAAGATAGTCTGAGGGTAGACAATAGGATTTGTACTGGGACATGTAGGGGTCCCTATTAAATACATTGATTATTTAATGGTGTTCATGGCGCCAAGTCTAGTAGAACACTGCTTTCGGGAGTGATTTCCCAATAGGTTTCATATTGATTTAGTGAGATTAGTGCAATACTCTCAGTCAATGGGTCGGCAAATGTACACTCTAAACGCACACTCCCCGTACGTACTATACTCATATCCTGTGTACCCGACAAATCCAGTACAATGATACCATGTGTTTTAGCAAACATATCTTCGGTTATACCATTTTCAAATAGTTGAGAGTCATGGTCTAGGGTTTGCATGGTCAACTCGTACAATATTCTATAGGATTTATCAAAAGATAGATTGTAGAGTGGGATACCGTTTACTTTGCACACAAGAGATGAAAGTCCAAACATCTCGAATTTATGTGGGCATTCAGTCCATGATCCAATTGCACAGGCGCTTTTTACAAATGCCAAAGCCAATTTCGACGGTATTTCGCCATTGATAAAGGATGAATCGGTGAAGGTGCGTGACCCCATTGCGATATGACGTTGATTGGTGATTGTATGAGGAACAAGTAGTTTAATATTATTGCCATTGGCTCTCAGTTTTTCCACAGCCAAAGCAACAGAACTCATGACCTGTTGTTTGCGTACATGAAGTATTGCCGAGGTGAGGGAGAGACTTACATCAGGATTGGCAGCACGTTCTTTTCTCAATATGAAATTGGAGGGTGCAAGCGTTAATTTTATATCCAATTTAACATTGGGCGGCAGCCATTGGGGTATATTAAATATTTCATGATATATTTTTCCAACTAGACGTATTTCACTAGTTGTATCATTTTAAGTGCATCTGTACTATCAGTATTAGTAATATATTCATATCCATGGGAGATGCCTCTCAATTCCTTGTATGACTTGGGTGTCATCAGCATGAATTGCATATAGCTTGTATAATTTGAGAGATTGTTGCTTGTGCTCACCAGCGTGCCATTGATATAGACACTAATTTGACGAAATAAATTATGTAATATACAATTTTCATAGGATATTCCATCGGCCCGAATTGGCATTTTATTATCGGATTTCCGGACTTTCATTTGCAAATCTATAAATGTTGAAGACATGTCCATAAAGTAGTCTTTATTGGAATAAATTTGAAAGTGAATATTATCGGAGAGGGGTTGTTGATGATAAAATTGTTCAGAGTATCCATGCTTGAAACTCATATTGACATTTTCTGCATTGAATAGATTCAATGAGGTGGTAATTGAAGGTTGAGAATCCTTATGAGGTAGGTAGGACAATTTATGAGAAGAAATCTAGTTTCGATCTGATAATTCTATTCTTCCTGGGACTTCTGTTTACAGCACGTGTCGGCTTTTTCCTTCTTTTCTTTGACAAGAGGGATGATGTCTTTCGTTTCCGACCTGAGTGGAGACTGATGAGTGATGCATTGTTTCTTGACCTTTTTAAGCCTTTACCATTTTGTTTTAATCTCTCGCCAAGGGTTCGCGTACTGGATCTAAGATTTTCCGTAGCACTTTTTTTAAAACCTTTGCCAGAGCCCCAATCGTATAGTGCAGAGGATGCAAAATCTGTCACAGCCGGTACAAGATATTTTCTAGCCAGTGGTAGTGAAGAGCGAAACAGCTTAGCAAACCAACTGCCAAGACCGTAGCCAGACTTGTTCAACAAGAACAGTTGACAAAATTTCTCCGGTGGTCAACATGAAAACTCTATTTGTTCAACATGAACTGCTCGGCAATGATAACACTACAATAAAAAAAAAAACACTTTTGTCCATCATCAGCACTTATTGTCTTTTTAAAAACACTTTTCGGTACAACACTTTTATTTAAAAAATATTTTAAAGCACTTATTGTAAAATTAAAAAATTTTCTGTACAAAAAAAAAAAAAAAAAAAACACTTTTCTATACAACCACGACAAAACAGAAAACACACTTGGAAATTGCTAGTAGCACAGTTGAAAACATTATAGTGAATTTAAAGGTTCGGGTCCCCCCACCCCCCGGGGCCCGCGGGGCCGAAGGCCGGCCGGCCGCGGGCGGGACCCCCCCCCCCCCGGGGGAGGGGGGGCTTCCCGTGGCCGCCCAGGGGGGGGGTCCCGCCCGCGGCCGGCCGGCCTTCGGCCCCGCGGTTCCTGGGGGGTGGGGGGGGGACACCACACCTTTAAATTCACTATAATGTTTTCAACTGTGCTACTAGCAATTTCCAAGTGTGTTTTCTGTTTTGTTGTTGTTGTATAGAAAAGTGTTTTTTTTTTTGTTTTTTTTTTGTACAGAAAAGTGTTTAATTTTTAAATAATTGATTTAAAATATTTTTCAAAGAAAATTGTTTTAAAGAAAATTGTTTTTAAAAAGACAATAAGTGCTGATGATGGACAAAAGTGTTTTTTTTTATTGAAGTGTTATCATTGCCGCCGAGCAGTTCATGTTGAACAAATAGAGTTTTCATGTTGACCACCGGAGAAATTTTGTCAACTGTTCTTGTTGAACAAGTCTGGCTACGGTCTTGGCAGTTGGTTTGCTAAGCTGTTTCGCTCTTCACTACCACTGGCTAGAAAATATCTTGTACCGGCTG
This sequence comes from Artemia sp. Qi Xiang Cuo, assembly GCF_049724085.1. Taxonomy (NCBI): domain Eukaryota; kingdom Metazoa; phylum Arthropoda; class Branchiopoda; order Anostraca; family Artemiidae; genus Artemia; species Artemia sp. Qi Xiang Cuo. The sequence goes on from NC_142811.1 coordinate 29,040,360, forward strand.
CGACAGATTTTGCATCCTCTACACTATACGATTGGGGCTCTGGCAAGGATTTTAAAAAAATGCTTCGGAAAATCTTAGGTCCAGTGCGCGAACCCTTGGCGAGAGATTAAAACAAAATGGTAAAGGCTTAAAAAGGTCGAGAAACAATGCATCACTCATCAGTCTCCACTCAGGTCTGAAACAAAAGACATCATCCCTCTTGTCAAAGAAAAGAAGGAAAAAGCCGACACGTGCTGTAAACAGAAGTCCCAGGAAGAATAGAATTATCAGATCGAAACTAGATTTCATCTCCTAAAATGTCCTACCTACCACATAAGGATTCTCAACCTTCAATCACCTCCTCATTGAATCTATTCAATGCTGAAAATGTTGATGTGAGTGTAAAGCATTGATACTATGAACAATTCTATCCACAACAACCACTCTAAGATAATATCCACTTTCAAATTTACTCCAATGAAGACTACTTTATGGACATTTCTTCGACATTTATAGATTTGCAAATGAAAGTCCGGAAATCCGATAATACAATGCCAATTCGGGCCGATGGAATATCCTATGAAAATTGTATATTACATAATTTATTTCGTCAAATTAGTGTCTATATCAATGGCACTCTGGTGAGCACAAGCAACGATCTCTCAAATTATACAAGCTATATGCAACTTATGCTGATGACACCCAAGTCATACAAGGAATTGAGAGGCATCTCCAATGGTTATGAATATATTACTAATACTGATAGTACAGATGCACTTAAAAATGCTACAACTAGCGAATTACATCTAGTTGGAAAAATATATCATGAAATATTTAATATACCCCACTGGCTGCCGCCCAATGTTAAAGTGGATATAAAACTAACTCTTGCACCATCCAATTTCATATTGATAAAAGAACTTGCTGCCAATCCAGATGTAACTCTCTCCCTCACCTCGGCAATACTTCATGTACGCAAACAACAGGTCATGAGTTCTGTTGCTTTGGCTGTGGAAAAACTGAGAGCCAATGGCAACAATATTAAACTACTTGTTCCTCATACAATCACCAATCAGCGTCATATTGCAATGGGGTCACGCACCTTCACCGATTCATCCTTTATCACTGGTGAAATCCCCTCGAAATTGGCTTTGGCATTTGTAAAAAGCGCCAGTGCAATAGGATCATGGACTGAATGCCCACATAAATTCGAGATGTTTGGGCTTTCATCTCTTGTGTGCAAAGTAAACGGTATCCCACTCTACAATCTATCTTTTGATAAATCCTATAGAACATTGGACGAGTTGACCATGCAAACCCTAGATCATGACTCTCAACTATTTGAAAATGGTATAACCAAAGATATGTTTGCTAAAACACATGGTATCATTGTATTGGATTTGTCGGGTACACAGGATATGAGTATAGTACGTACGGGGAGTGTGCGTTTAGAGTGTACATTTACCGACCCATTGGCTGAAAGTATTGCCCTAATCTCACTAAATCAATATAAAACATATTGGGAGATCACTCCCAAAGGCAGTGTTCTACTAGACTTGGTACCATGAACACCAGTCAAATAATCAATGTATTTAATATGTACCCCTACATGTCTCAGTACAAGTCCTATTTTCTGCCCTCAGACTATCTTGGAAAAATTCAACGTGTGAACAAGACTCTTGTCATCGTCTATCACAATCCAATGATTTAGCTGACAGGTTACTGGTTTTGCATCTTTCAAACAAAGAAGACGATTGAAATTTTTGACCCTTTTTGCTAACACTCTAAATATTAAGTGCCTAACATACTTAATGATCGTGAGATCAGTCACAAAAATATAATTTAAAATCAAAAGAAGGTGCAGGATCTGACAACTAAAAGCTGTGTCTTTCCTACGCTACTATATTTTGTTTTCCGATGTCGCGGCTATACTTACAAGCAGTTTCTTCACATTTATGTTGACAATCCACGTCTGAATGACTTTCTAGTGGAAAATATCCTCTCATACCTATATAGTATTGATTTCAGTGCCCTAAGAGTAAAGTGCTTAAAAAATGTTTGTGAATTTGTTTATTAATAAAATGCATATGTATATATATACAACAATGTCTTTAAATCTTCACTTTAGATTTCTTCATCTTCGATGTATAGGCAACTGTCGTGAACCACTAATGCTGGTAAATCATTTGGATTCACTGTATATTGATCTTGATTGATTGAAAATTCAGTGTCACATTTTCTACAGTACAATGTAACTTCATTCTTGACATATCTCTTTGTATAGTCAATTATACTATTTTCATTCATATTATGAAATTCACGAGTTTCAATCTGTCTATTTGAAGCAATATCACATACAATGTTTTCAAATGGTGAATCACATTCTGTCACAGCCAAATAAAAATCACTTGGTTTATAGTCTTTGTTGGTGGTGTCATCACAACGATGACGTATAAACCAGATTGTGTTTTTAGCCCAACAGTTTAATCGTAGACCAGATTCCTCCTCCCAGAATAATTTAAAGCCACGACGATACCAATCTCGTAGAAATAAACTAAAATAATGTTTGGCTTTTTTTCCAATCATAATGGGGTAAGTATTCTCCCACTGATCAAATTGATCGTAATGGTAATTGGTGCACAGAGGTCCGCTAAGTTGAGAGTCACAAACCTCTTCAAAACATGAACTACATCCTTGAATTTGTACTGTATATCCTCTATATAATTTACATGGATTAAATAATTTGCACTTTTCACTATAGTCATCAATAATTGTACAATTCTCACATTGAGTCTAACTGCCAAGAGTGTACACGCAAAATGGGCATAAATAAAAAATTTTTCGGTTTTTGACGTCAATTCACTCACAGCTAAAACGAAACTGATCCTCGCCGTTTGATAAATTCAATGAGATTTAAATGTGGGAGAGATGAGTAGATCTGTGACGTTAGCTCCTTCGAATGATGGGGGAGCCATCTACAGTGAATCCACTGGCAATGTTTCCAAAAGTATGTCCACAATATGATTCTACGTTTTTCCAATTAATATATAAATAAATTGACTATATTCATTTGAATCGCATTTTAAAAGTTTCATACAATAGTCCATTGAGGGGGAATCACTCCTCATTATATTGTCATTAATTTCCTGACAAGAGAATATCCTGTGTTTAAGAGATAACTTGAGAAAATCATCATCTAAAATCAAAATGTTTTTCCATAAACACTAGATTTGATCTAATTTTCTCTTTCTCAAATCTATTCATTTTTCAATCCTTCCACTCCGACTGCTGACTCTAGACTGAGCCTGATTCGTTAGCCCTAACCAGAAAAGAAAGAAAACATTTTCGATTTCGAAACAATTTTATTGAATAATTACAACAACATCAATAATACAGAGCATGTAGAATTAGCGATACTGTTTATTGTCTTCAATATGTTTCACCAATGCACTTAAAGCACATTGAAGTCTATTCACATGTGCTATATCAACTTTAGCGGTGAAACATAATTGATCCTACATTTTGAATTTTCTTAAGGATATCACATATCTTGCGTATACTTCATCCCATTCCAGACAGAGCCGTGAATCTTTTGTGATTTCCACCGCAATGCTTGGTGCTCTTGTATTATTATCATCAACTCCACTACCAACTCCTAATAGGGTAAACATTCCACTCGTCAACACACACAAATATATATCCAAATGAGTAAAGTCAAACTGTTCTTCTTCTTCTCACTCCTTGAATTCTATTCACAGACTAATAAAACTCTAGCAAAAATCCTTTCTTTATATTCCCTCCGCCGCTAATATGTAAACAAGCCCTCTGATTGGCTGAGAAGGAAACACGTGATCTAACTGTTTCCGGGAAACTCATAACATTGAACAATTTTATCCACAACAACAAATACTATTTCTGGACACCATGACATTTGACTCGAACAACAATAAGAAGGAAGTGTCATTGGCCTGCCCCCAGGAGACTCAATAATCCATGAACAAGACAAAGTTTCTGTATTTCCATTCTCACCGACAAAAACCAGAGAAACATCAAATACATCTAACAAGCCACATTACCGTCCATGAAAACAGACATAAATGTAACAAAGTTCCTGTTTTTAAAAGTGATAAAATTCCTGTTTTTTTCATTCTCAGTGATAAAACCATAAAACAAGTGGTACTGTCAGTATTAAACTAAATTGTAGATGGCAGCAGGGTGTTCATTCCATATCAATAGGGTCATTTCTACTAACTTTAAAGCGGAAAAAAGAGATTTAAGGCGAAAATTTTATAAAACTGTCTCAAGTACCTGAATTTCGAAAAGAATTAAAAAGCTCAAAAGCTTGAATAAATAGACAAATATGGAGTAAGCTAAATCAGTAACGGACTCAAGTTGTTTCGATATAGAACCAAGGTTGTAAGTCACAGATAAGAAAAAGAAGCAAAAAAAAATTACTTATAATCGTATGTTGAAGATATATATATCGGTAACAAATGTTATTGAGAAAATATATACAGTCATTAAGTTATTTTGAAAACCTTTAATAAATATAGAATTGTTATCGTAAAAAAATTGTAAATATAGAAATGTTAATAGCAAAGTCATGATATATTGCTTCATGATATATTGCTTCAAAGTCATGATTATATGAAATATTGCTAAGCACTTATATGGAGGCTAATCACAGTTCTCAATTACAATGTATAAATCTGTTTTTTGAAGTTAAATATTTTAATTGCAGTTAAGACCTATCAGATAAAAGTCTTGACGGACTTATTCAAAAGTTGTTCAAATAACAAATATTGCAGTGACTAAATAAATTGTAAGGGTACATAATTATTGTTTGTGTTTAAACAAGTAAATATAGTGAATTAATATGTTGAGTATTTTTGTTTTTTTATTTTGCTTTTTGTATCATTCAAGAAGTATTCTACATTAACATTTTATAAGCAATTAACAAAACAATAATTGGAATGAATTCCAATGCTAGTCTGTACCGTGATTTATTTTTTTAAATGTTTTAAGTTTTAACCAGTAGTTGAATGTTCTATCTAAGTTTTGTGACCTCACAATGCTCGTGTAATTTTATTAAACAAGGCTTGTGTATATACTATGTCTTTTTATTTTTAGAAATAACTTTAAGTTTTAACTAGTGATTTAATGTTATATATAAATTTTTGACTTCGAGTCAACGTATAAATATTTTTCTTGTGAAATAATCCTTTAAGTGATTAATAATTCTATATTAAGTTTGTAGAGAAGGATGCAATAAATAGCCGGGAAGGAACAGATTGTTTATATTTAAACGGCATATTGTATTTAGAGCAACCAGAGAGAAAAGTAATTAAAAATAATTAACCTCTCGCTTAAAAAAAAAGAATGCAGTGATATGTACAAAATTGAGTGTTTTTTTTTTACTTTAAAAACTTTATATATAAAACTCCATGCTTTATTTGCATTCTAATGTGAATATTCATTTATATAATATGTAAAACTTTATGCTTTATTTGCATTCTAATGTGAATGTTGATTTTAGATACAGCCTTAGTTTTTTTTGGAAATGAAATTTTTCGTAACATCCTTTCGGATCCATATTTTTCAATCAATTTCTTTGGTGCATTTTTGGGAAGTAACAAATTTCAAAGCCAGATCAATTGTATCCTGATTGTAACAGCTCATACCATCAGACACCAAACCATAACTGGCCAACTGATATTTTAGAAAATGTATACAGTTTTACAGAACACTTCTACAAGTTCATCCTACAGGGTGATAAAATAAGAACTTGAAATTAGGCCTAGAAAATATCAAAGAAAGTGCTAGGTACCCTAGATGGCTTTATATTATTGAAAGAATGTGAAAATGCTTTGTGCTGGAAAAATATGTGAAAATTTAAAAACCAAAATTGTAATATATAATTTATCCAAGACATTTCTAATCCCGGAAAATAAACGGTAAATCAACCACATCACCCTTACCTTAGCCCTTAGATCCGCCTGTGCCTCCAGAGGCACCCAGGGCATCAAGAAGGAGCCGCCAATATTCACGCCGGTTTGCTGCTGCAAGTATGTCCTCCCACTGAGGTTGGATTGATGTGTCAAGGTTACGGAGATCTGTCTGGTACGTTTGACGCAGGGTGTTTCTGGGTCTGTCCCTGTGGCGTGGATCCAATGGTTACCAATGGAACACTGTATTTGGTAGTCGGAGATTGTCCATACGTAGTACATAGCCAAGGTATCTCGATCGGCGGACTCTTATGATATGTGTCACAAAAGGCTGGTCAGTCTTGTCACGGATGGATTGGTTTGTTATTCTCTGCTGCCAACGGATGTTGAGAATTCTTCTTAGACATGTGTTTTCAAAAGCAAGTATTCTTCGCTCTTGTTCCAGGTTCAGGTGCCAGGTTTCGGCTGCATAAAGCTGCACTGGCATAACATTGCTATTGAGGAGTCATAACTTTAGCCATATAGATAAGCTTTGGGACCACCTTACTTTCCGTAATCTATTAAGGCCTCATCGGCTTGGTCGATGCTTGTCAGCACATCTTTTGTGGTCGATCCGGTAATTCCTATTATGCTTCCCAAGTATTTGAAATGGACAACTTGCTCTATGTGTTGGTCTCCGCAAGTGATGCTCAGGGGTGAATCTGTGGTAGCCATGCATTTTTTTTTCTCATTATTTATTTTTAGGCCGACATGGCCGCCTCTCTCCCTCACTTTGTCAAGGAGTTCTTGGAGTCTTTGCTTGCATGATTCTAGGACGGCGATGTTGTCAGCGAAGTCTATATCACTTAGGCGTGTTTCTGGATTCAGCTGGATTCCGTCTGTGCTTGTTCTTCACAGTATGTAATCAATGACAATTACGAAAAGTAGCGGTGACAAGACGCAACCTTGCTTAACTCCTGACATAATGCGGAAGAAACGGGTTTGGCCATCTGGTGTCTTTACACAGCACTCGCTATCTTCATAAAACGCAACAATCAGTGAAACTATCTTTTCAGGGATTCCGTAATGCAGTAGGATCTTCCACAGACTTTGGCGGTCTACTGAGTCAAATGCCTTCTCGAAATTGATGAATATCATATTGATTTTGGAGCGCCATTCTCTGCTTTCTTCTGTCAGTAGCCGTAGGGTGAATATCAAGTCTGCACATGAACGGTTCGGTCTGAATCCAAGTTGCTCGTCGCGAAGGTGTCTGTTGAGCTGCGAGCTGATTCTCTGCAGTAAAATGTGCGTCAGCAATTCGCTAGGTATGGAAGGCATGCAGATTCCTCGCCAGTTGCCTGGGAAGGACGTATCGCCTTTCTTAAAGATCCTCACAAGCGTGCTGCGTTTCCAATCTGAAGGTATTTTGGCGGTCATCCAGATTACTGCGAACAACGCTGTCCAGAACTTGAGGCAGGTCATAACAGTCGCTTTGATCATTTCCGCGGATATCCTGTCTTCGCCAGGCGACTTCCCAATTTTCAGCGTCTTTTCTGCTGCTATAATTTCAGTGGATGACGGCGGATCCGTGCTGATATCTAAGCAAAACAGTGTTGTTGCTGGGATCTCTGGGGGATCCTCTGGTGGAGGTCTTTTCAACAGCTTCTTGAAGTGACTGGCCCAAATTTCGCTTACGTCAGACTGCTGGGTTATCAGGATGCCCCAGGGGTCTGTTACTGGTCCATGTTGAATAGAGGATTTCTTTCCAATAATCTCATTAGTGATTTTACAGACGGCTCTTGAATCACCTCGCTCCAACGCTTCTTCTGCCTGCGCTGCTTTTCGCTCCAGCAGGTTTCTCTGGTCTTTTCTGGCACTCTTCTTTACCTCTTTATCCGCGGCTCTGTATTCATCGTTTCTGAGGATCTGTTGGTCGGGGGTTTGTCTTTGGATAAGTGATGCTTTTACTTTTTTCCTTATCTTAATGAGTTCCCATGTTTGGTCGGATAGCCACTGGTCTTTTGGGCTCTTGCGGTACCCAATGGTGGCTTTCGTGGCATTGAGAAAGCACAACTTTATGCTTTCCCAGTATTGATTGCTATCAGCATCATCTAGTAAAGACAAGGCTTCAAATCTATCCCGCATCTCTAGTTTAAAGGCTTGGTTGAATTCTCTCAACCTCATTTTCTCCGAGTCAAAGGCTGGGTTTAAGGGAGCCTTATTTGCTTTTCTATTTCTTTTCAATTTGAGGCGGATTTTTGCTGCCATCAGATTATGATCTGAGCCAACGTCAGCTACTCTACATCCCCTTATATCAAGTAGGCTTAATCTCCACTTCCTGCTCCCCATCATCCCCATGAGAAAATAGGGTACCTCCAATTACTAGGTCGTTAAGGAGCGCGAAGTCGATAAGTAGTTCTCCGTTTTCGTTTCGCTGGCCCTCAGGGGAAAACCTCAGGGGAAAACGATCGGTCGTTTCCTACTTTCGCGTTAAAGTCTCTCAGAAAACATGCCATGTCATGCCGTGGTATGTCGTTTGCCATGGAGTTGAGAGCTCTGTAAAATTCGTCTTTTGCTTCGTCGGTGGCGTCATTGGTGGGTGTGTAGCATACTATTACTGACAGTTTCACATGCGCGCCGATGAAGCGGGCTTTCAGGATTCTAGGTGACAACGGTGTCCACTGTAGTAGAGCTTGGGAAGTCTGTTTTGTCATCATTAGGGCTACTCCGTATTCACGCTTTTGCTGCGATCCTCTGTGTATAATGGTCACACCTCCATCCAGTTTATTTGATCGAGACCCTAGCAATCAAACTTCCGACAGAGCCAGAAGGTTAAGGTGATATTTTTCCAGTGCTCTCAGTACTTGTTCAGTCTTGGAGTCTTGAGCCGTTTTGCAGACGTTCCGGAAACCAAATTTGAATAACTGTTTTACATTCACAAATCTTGTCCATGGGCAAGCAGATGTCGTCATCAAAAGGGGGTTCGAAAATCTGAGGCTTAAACTTGATGTTTCGGTTTCAGTTAGAATTATCCCCGACAGCAGGTTCCTCAGTTCCTAGGTGTGGGTCGCAAGCCCACAGCCCAACCCTCCCTCTTTATCCTGGCTTGGGACAGGCTGCATACGCAGGCGAGGTTAAACCAGATAAATTAAATCACCCAGATAAATTAAAAATTAATGGAAATTAAATTTAAACTAAAAAAATTAATCAAATAGTTTCTAATATAACTTGAAATCTAATTTAAGCAGAACCACTAATATAATGCTTAAGCCACTGGGGTCAAACTAAAACAGAAGATGCAGATTAGGATGAGAGTGAAAAGAAAATTTTACAGTCTTAAAGACAGAAAAAAAGAGGAACAAAGATAAATTCCAAAAATTGAAATCCTTGGAACAAAGACCATGGAATATATTTGGCCATAAATATGACCCTACAGAAGCCCATTGAGGGTATATGCACAGATGACCCAAAGATGGCAGCATAAGAACTATGTACAAAAATAAGTTGTTTTAAAAGTAAAATATCGATAGTTGAAGGCAACTCTTCTCAAAATAGTGAGTATTGTGGTGACGCTTTCTAATTAAGTCAATTTGGAATTTAGTAAAATATTAAGACCCAAATGCAAAAGTTTAGAAATACCACTTTTTTATTAAGATAAGGAACATATCCTGGCAGGTGTATGCTTAACAGGAAATTGAGAAATTACCACTTCATAGCTATGTGCGTCAGTGGGTCCTGGTGTGGTTGAGGAAATGTATAAAAGATACATTTTATGGGAAGGGCCAGCATGGTACTAATCTTATGTCGGACTGACCTTTAGTCCGTTGATTTAGAAATACCTTGTAATATTGTCGGATTATTGTAAGTGTCTTAGTATCCTATTGGATTATATATTACTGTAGATTTATGATACTTGTGATCTCTCTGGGACAACCAGTCCCAGCAGAATATATATCTATTATCAATACCTGTACTAGTGGATCTTAACTGAATAAAAGTATTGTATTATAGCCAACCTCTCTACAATGTACATTTAGTCCCTCGAATATACCCAGCTGGTACGCCTCATTAGTCAGATCATAGCCTAAGGCACGCTACCAAATTTTAATTACCTTAGGGCCATAGCTTATTTCCCCTATAAAGAAAGAAATAAAGGCAACAACTACAGCTTCACCTTAATACCATAGAAACCACTTTACCACAAAATGGCATATTTATTAAAGTGAAAACATTTAAAACATATTTTGTTTTCGGTAAAGTGTAAATTATTTCTAGTGGAGAGAAGGCATTGGGTTTTCAGCCCTACTCATGTTAATTTTTGCTCATTTTGAATTTGACTCGGTTATTTATTGTACTTTATGTTCGTTTTGAGTTTCATTTAGTTATTGATAATGATATGAGATAGTTTTACGCTTTGAAGTTTATTTGACTTTATTTCTGCTTCTTTTTGGCTTAATGGAGCTATTTAATTTTTTTGAAAAACTTGTTTTGTGGAAAAAGTTTTTTAATTAATTTCTGTTCGTTTTTTTATTGACAAACTCTTTTTCATGGAAAATTAAATTTTTATATCTTTTCGGTTTTTTTCTATGAGAATTCATAGCTTGGCTTGCTATTTGTATACTTGGGAAACACTTTCATTAATTTTTAATCCTGACACAAATAGTATTTTTTTGAATTTAATTTTATACCTCCCCAAGTAGACCTGAAAAATAGAACTTAATATCATTTCCAAAACTGTCAATCTATGATTTTTGACATTGTGGATACACTTGCACTCTTTCTGTTTATTTAAATTGTAAGAGCAAAAGTAGTAATAGTATGAGCAAAAAGTCGTTCTCAATATATTACTGAGGTAACTTATTTGCCACCATAAACACAATGCGTTTTGATTTAGTTTTAAAGCAGCATTTATTTTTAAAGCATAATGGGCTAATTCCATAATTATGGGGGTTGACATGGCCAATATCTCTAAAGATATAGTTGCTAGACCGTTCTATTATGCTGAACAAAATAGCTGTCTCAAAATTTTGAATGAATGTGTTTAGAAAATGAATGGGCTTGAGAGAAGGGTTGCTTGCCCTTCAATATTTTTTCACTCTTAATTAATCTATAAAATTTTTTCCACAAAATAAGTTTTTCAAAGAAAAGTAAAGAGCTCCATTAAGCCAAGAATGAGCAGAAATAAAGTCAAATAATCTTCCAAGCGTAAAACTACCACAAATTACTATCAATAAATAAATGAAACTCAAAACGAACAAAATTAAAATAAATAGCCAAGTCAAACTCAAAGCAAGAAAATTTTAACAAGAGTAGGCTGATAACCCCATACCTTCTCAAGACCAGAACACAATTTGCACTTTACTGAAAAAAAAAAAAAAATAGAAATCAAATGACCGTGGATTTTCAGTTAATTGACATATACTCATATTTATTCCTGAAAAGTTTTGATATTTTTTTTATTTATGAAAGTAAAAGAAAAGTGAAATTATTTTAAACGTGTTTCTCAGTAAAGTGCAAATTGTGTTCTGGTCTTGAGAAGGCATGGGGGTTATCAGCCCTGCTCATGTTTATTTTTGCCAGTTTGACTTGACTATTTATTGTAATTAATAGTAAGGGCGGATCCAGGACTTTTTTTTATGGGGGGGCACAAAATAGGTTGATCTGATAAACTTGCGTTAAGAGCAAGTTTAATTAACGCCACATTGCATTAATTAAGTAAATTACACTACTTTAGACTACGTTACGGAGGGGGGGGGTCTCGTCCCCGTGGATCCACCACTGATTAATACCCTTACATAATAAATTTATGTGATTAGGAGCTTGAGAGAAGGGCTGCTTGCCCTCCAATCTCTCGTTACTTTTAAAAAGCGCACCAGAACTTTTAATTTTGAATCGAATTAGCTCTTTTAAAGTTTCAATGATATATCTAGCTATTATAAAGTGGTGCTGTCTATGATATTGCTTATATTCTCCTTTGAAAACCTGCATGTCAACAGTTTTTTCCTTTGATTGAAATTCCTGAACGTTCCCTAAGAGTTTCATCTTAATACCTTTAGTGTCATTAGTTACGTTAACTGTAGTGGTAGTATTAAAAGTATACATGTAGTGCCTTCTGTCTAGTTCAAAATCCCTCCCCCAACTAACACTTGAAGGTCTAAATTAATAATATAAGTTGTTCTTCAGATATAGCATTGTCTCCTTTTTGAAAGTCCACATGCTCATAGTTTTTCTTTTTTTATTTATTTAGTTCAACATCCGCCGAAATATTCCTTAAAAGCTTCATCTTAATACCCTTAGTTTGCACTGTAGCATAGTTGTAGCAGCATTAGTGGCAGTATGGGCATAGCACCCTTGGTTTCTTCAACATCCCCTTCAACACTCGCTGAAAGTTTCAGCTTAATGCACACCAACAACCATTCCTGAAGCATTTCTGATACGTCCGCTTGAAAACCTGTGCGGGCATAGTGTGTTTCAATTTAGTTCCATACAGTTTCTATATATCCCAAATTTATCACCTTAATATCCTAGGTTTTAATTGCAGTATTAATAGTAGTAGCTGTAGAATTAACTGTAGTAGCCTAAGCTTTAGTGGCAGTAGCAGTAATAGAGGTAGTAATACTAGTAACAGTAATAATAGCGCGAGTAGAAGCAGAAGCATTAGGATGCAAATATTTTATTTTGATTAGTTCAACATCTTGCACAACAAGCCGTGTTAGTTTCAACTTCACACACCAAGGTGTTCCTAAGATATTGCTGCTACACCCTTTTGACAACCTGCATACAGAGGGCTTGTTCTGATTCACATCATCTTCCCCCTCAAAATTTCTTGAAAATTTCCCCTTCACACCCTTAGGCGTAGTTGTAATAGTAATCACAGTAGTAGTATTGATATTACTAGTAATAGTATTGAATAAGCGATGTTACTACTAGCAGCAGTAGTATTAACTTATTGACTTTTGGTCAGTTTGAAATTGAACATCCCTGTCATCAACTCCTGGAAGTTTCCACTTAATACAATTAGCCTTTGACATGACATTGCTGATATGTCCTTTTGATAGCCTGTATGTTTATATGCTTCAAACATAACGTAATTTGATTTAGTTCAACACTCCCCTAAACATTCCCTGAAAAACTCACCTGAATACCCTTCTTCTTCATCGAAAGTAAAGTTCAAACATGCATACCTTTCATAATAATGAAAGCAATAAGCAATATAAAGCAATAGCCAAGTATGGGTAAGCAATAAATGAGTTGCCTAACTTACAGCCCTTGTCCTGAGGACTGTGGGGAGGTTGACATCCCCAATACTGGACCTTTAAACCACGTTGAGCAAAATATTTCTCTTAAAATTTCGATTCGATATGTTTTGGGGAAGGAACGGCTTGGGGGGGGGGCGGCACTGACGTACCTCCATTCACTTTTGGCTCTTAAAATTGGCTCTTAATTACGTTTAAATGTTTTAACTTTAATAAATACAAAAATACTAAAACTTTAAGGAATAAATATCAGTATATGTATACTAAACTAACCATCCACAGCCATTTTTTTTTCAGTAAAATACAAATTATGTTCTGGTCTTGAGAAGGTATGGGGTTCTCGAAGAAATAATTTTCCGACCTATCAACTACGTTGAACAAAATGGCTATCTTAAGATTTTGATTTGTTGTGCTTTTAGAATCGATGGGTGTCGGGGGGGGGGGAGACTTGTTGCCCTCCTATCACTTTTGACCAATAAAAAGAGCACTAGCCATTTCAATTTCCAATCGAATGAGCCTTTTTTGAAGTTTCTACGGCAACAAATGGCCATCTCAAATTTTTTATCAGATACATTTCGGTAGAATACGAGGTTTGGGGGGAGGGGTGGTATCTACCCTTCGATCATTCTCAATTTTAAAAAGAACACTAGACCATTTAATTATCAATCCAATGAGCCCCTTCCACAATTTATACGATCACCCTTTCTATATAAACCTTATATGCCCCAAAGGCATAACTTACAACCCTTGCCCTGAGGGCTCTTGAGGGGGGGGTGTCATCCTAAGAGACATAATTTTTTAACCTTTCAATTACGTTGAACCAAATGGCTATCTCAAAATTTTGATTGGACGTGTTTGGGGAATGGTGAACGTGGGAGGGGTTTAGTTGCCCTCCAATCACTTTCGACCACTAAAAAGAGTACTTGCCCTTTCAATTTCCAATCAAATTTTGAACAAACTGGCTATTTCAAAATTTTGATTGGATGTGTTCGGGGAAATGGTACGCGTGGGAGGAGGAGTTAGTTGCCCTACAATCACTTTCAACTATTAAAAAGGGCACTAGGCCTTTCAATTTCAATCAAATGAGCTCGTTTCGAAGTTTCTACGACAACAGATGGCCATCTCAAAATTGCTATCAGATGCATTTTGGGAATATATGAAGTTTGGGGGGGGGGTATCCACCCTCCGATTACTCTGAATCTTAAAAAGGACACTAGAACTTCTGATTACCATTCCAATGAGCCAGATTCAAAGTTTATATGATCATCCTCTGTATATATACCTTATGTGCCCCCAGGGCATAACTTATAACCCTTGCCTTGAGGGCTCTGGGAGGCTTGCCATCCTTAACGACATAATTTTCGGACCTTTCGTTTACGTTGAACAAAATGACTTTCTCAAAATTTTTGATTAAATGTGTTTCGGAAAATGATGGGCTTGGGATGGGGGTTAGCTGCCCTCCACTCACTTTTGACAATTAAAAAGGGCACTAGAACTTTCAATCTCCAATCGAATGAGCCTTTTTTGAAGTTTCTACGACAACAATTGGCCATCTCAAAATTTCTATCAGATGCATTTCGGGAAAATACGAGGCGTAGGCGTATCCATCTTTCCATCACTTTGAATCTCAAAAAGGACACTAAAACTTCTGATTAGCAATCCAATAACCCGCCTCCCAAGTTTCTACGATCCCCCTACTTATATAAACCTTATATGCCCCCAGGGCATAGCTTACAACCCTTGCAATGAGGGCTGTGGGGGGATTGTCATGGTCAATGACATGATAAACAAAAAATCGCGAAGAAAGGAAGAAAACGAGGACAATTAACAGCCAGTGAAAAAATTGAAAAATTATGCAAATATTTCGGTCAAGACCTTTGCTTGACCGTCCTCAGTGCAGAATAAAACTGATAAAAATATAAAAAATCCAAACCTTAATATAAAAACACCAAACTAAAATTGGACGACCCTTTCTTAGTAACGGTGAAAGGGTAACTGAATAACTGAATTTTTCACCCAAATTAGGGGTTTACCCATTGGTACAAGTCTTTCACCATTTTTGGCAACTTTTTATATGGAATTCATAGAAATCTCTGCTCTGGAAAATTTTCCCATGAAACACCATTTCTGGGGTAGGTTTGTGGATGATGTTATTTCTCTGTGGGAGCATGGAGGAGAGTCATTTAACTCCTTCTTAACTCATCTAAACACTTTGGACTCTAACCTTCAGTTTACTTTAGAACTAGAGCAGAACCACAAACTTCCTTTCCTAGATGTTTTAATTTTCAATAAGTCTCCTGGCCTTGAATTTTCTATTTATAGAAAGCCTACGCATAACGATAGGTATTTGCATTTTTCCTCCAACCACTCTCCCTGCATAAAAAGAGGAGTTGTTTATTTCTTTGGTTGACCGAGTAATAAGAATATGCTCAGAGCCTCACATAGACTCAGAATTGAACTATATTAAGGACATTTTATTTTGCAATGGCTACCCTATAAAATTACTTGAGACCATTATAGACAGAAGACGAAAAAAGGCAGAGGGGAGTGCATCAGGTCCACAAGCCCCAACAGATACCGTCACATTGGTGGATGATAAGAAACTTTTCCCTGTTCTACCCTACATTCCAAAATTGAGTGACAAATTGAAAAGAATCCTTAAAAAACATAAACTTAGCGTCGCCTTTAAAAATTCAAATATTACACAGAAATTTTTTAACAACGGCAAAGATAAAACCAGCCCCATTCTGGGTAGTGGTGTTCATAGAATTCCTTGTTCTTGTGGCTGTTTTTATGTTGGTAGAACCCAACAGCAATTGGGGGAGAGGTTATCTGAGCACAAGTCCTCAATCGACAAGGCAATGAGGTTACGCCACAGGCCTGAGGTTTTTGGTTCCGCCTTGGCACAACATGTGTACGAGAATCCACACCATTTCATTTTGTTTGACGAGGCCTCTATCGTTGCCCCCTTTAAAGGTCTCACGCAAGTTTTCAGGGATGCAGTTGAAATAAAAAAGCACATTCACCAAAAGGTAGCTCTCAATAGAGACACTGGAGTAATTTTTCTAAGTCCCATTTATGACAAAATTATTAATTCTGATCGTTTTTACATACATCCACAAAGTTATATTGTGCAATCGAATAGAGTCTCCGATAACAATCAAACTGGAAAGCGATCAGCCTTTAAAAGTGCTTTACGCAAAATGAAATTCTGAAATGCCATTTAGACTTGTGTTTTTTATTCAGTTACCCTTTCACCGTTACTAGGAAAGGGTCGTCCAATTTTAGTTTGGTGTTTTTATTTTAAGGTTTGGTTTTTATATTTTTATCAGTTTTATTCTGCACTGAGGACGGTCAAGCGGAGGTCTTGACCGAAATATTTGCATAATTTTTCAATTTTTTCACTGGCTGTTAATTGTCCTCGTTTTCTTCCTTTCTTCGCGATTTTTTGTTTATCATGATTAGCCAGTGTGGTCTCAGAAATTATTTACAATGACATGATATCCGGACCTTTCAATTACGTTGAACAAATTGGCTATCTCAGACTTTGGATTGGATGTGCTTGGGGAAAAAGTGGCCGTGGGAGGAGGAGTTAGTTGCCCTCAAATCAGTTTCGACTATTAAAAAGGGCACCCACTTTTTCCATTTCCAATTGAATGAGCTCTTTTTGAAGTTTCTACGACAACAAATGGCCATCTCAAAATATCTATCAGATGTATTTTGAATCGAATTAGCTTCTTTAGAAATTTCAATGATATTTCAAGTAATTATAGAGTGGTCCTGCGTATGACATTGCTTATATGCCCTTTTGAAAACATGCATGCATACAGTTTTTTCGTTTAATTGAAACTCCCCCTAAACGTTACCTAAAAGTTTCGCCCTAATACCCTTAGCGTCATTAGTTACAGTAACTGTGGTGGCAGTATTAAACGTATACACATAGTGCTGTCTGGTTAGTTCAAAATCCCCCACAACTTACCCTTAAAGGTCTAACTTAACAATATAAATTGTTCTTGAGATATTACTTTGTCACGTTTTTGAGAGTCTACATGCTCAAAGCTTGTTATGATTTAGTTCAATATTCGCCTAAACATTCCTTGAAACCTTCACCTTAATACCCTTAGCTTGCGTAGTAGGAATAGTTGTAGCAGCATTAGTAGTAGTATGTGCATAGCATCTTTGGTTTCTTAAACAAGGGTAGTTGTAGTAATTTCGGCAGCATACGAATATTGCCTTTTTGATCATCTTCCTTATCATTTCCTGAATTTTCCAAATTAATATATTCAGTTGTTCTTGAATTATGCCCTTTGGCAATCCTTATACACATAACGTCTTTTGATTTAGTTCAACACTCTCCTCAACATTCTCTGAAAGGCTCACCTGAGTGCCCTTCGTCTTTTTGGAAAGTAAAGTTCAAACAAGCATACCTTTCTCAATAACATATACTATATATAAGTAATGAACGAATTGTCTAACTTACAACCCTTACTCTGAGAACTGTAGGGAGGTTGACACCCTCTAAGACATAATTACTGGACCTTTCACCAATACTGCACAGTATAGCCTTCTTAATAGGTCGAGTAGATGTGTTTTGGGGAGTGAGAGGTATGGTGGGGGGGGGTTGATTGCCCTCCATTCACTTTTGACTCTTAAAAACGGCACTAAAGCTTCCGACTTCCAATTAAATGAGTTCCATCCGATCCAAAGTTTATACGAACACCCGTTCCATCAGAACCTTACATGAACCATTAAATTCATTTGGGGAAAAATATGACGGGGGGGGGGGTTTGGCTACCCTCCGATCACTTTGACTCTTAAAAAGGGCACTGGAACTTCTTATTAGTAGAGTGCTAACTTATACTTTGCTTGGCTTATATTCCTTCCCATGCTATTTGCTTGGCTTATGTTCCTTCCTGTGCTATTTGCTTGGCTTAAGTTCCTTCCCATGCTATTTGCTTGGCTTACGTTCCTCCCTGTGCTATTTGCTTGGCTTACGTTCCTTCCCATGCTATTTGCTTGGCTTATGTTCCTTCCTGTGCTATTTGCTTGGCTTACGTTCCTTCCCATGCTATTTGCTTGGCTTATGTCCCTTCCTGTGTTATTTTCTTGGCTTATGTTCCTTCCCATGCTATTTGCTTGGCTTATGTTCCTCCCCGTGCTATTTGATTGGCTTACGTTCCTTCCCCTGCTATTTGCTTGAAGCTCTACACCTTTTCAAAGAGAGTGAGTATCCTCTCACACCTATACTTTCTTGGTACCTTTCCAAACAAAGTGATAAAAAAGACATGTCTTTAGCAGCTTCGTTCATCATGATAGTGTATAAGGTTTCACGCCTACATTCATGCCTACAGGAATATGCAGTGTAGTTTGTCGTGCACATGGCAAAAAGCGAGCAAACCTTTACCTATAAAGTGGTCAAACACGTTTTGAAACTATAGTCGAGGTTGTATAACACAACCAGACTGGTTTTTGAGGCAACACCCATTTTTTAAAGCCAATCAGAGAGAGCGGAGGTTACTCCATATACGATAACTTGATTAGTAATTGGATTCAAATAAAAGGAGTGATTTGCATTCGGCTTTGAGATTTTGTATATAACGGACATGCGTTACGATTAAACTTTCAGTAAGTTCTAAGACACCATGGATAATGCATTTGATATTATTGACTTGGAAGCTTTGGCTACAGCGATTTATAATGTGAGTTCAGTTTAGTAAATTTTCTTAATTTATTTCCAAATAAAATCATTTTACATAGTCACCCCTCCAGTAAATTCAAATTCAGGGCATACCCCTCCCCCCACAATACAAACTCTACTATATAATGTGTATATTCAATAGAAAGCGTAAAATAGAAAGCTCTTTTTTCCATTACGTAAACCCCATCTTCCTTGCCCCCCCCCTCTGTTTACGAGTTTAATTCATTCATTAGAAATAATTATCTCGCTCAAAAAGGTTATTTTCCCATTATGCATTTAAAATGTGCTTTCTTTGCAGTCTAGATAAAACCATGTGTGTTTGATCTTCATACAAGAGGGTGATTTTCATAAAACAAACTTCACAGGCGTGTTATCGGAAATGATTAATGCCACATGCTTTTGCGTAATACTAGACGGTTTGAAAAAGGGATGAATTATTGTAAAATTAAACGAGATATTCTATTTTCAAATGTATTTGATGAAAGCAAATAATATTTCAGTTAAATCTTCAAAGTTTCACCTTCTTGGAAAGGAAGGGTTGGGGCATTTTAAATGCTCTTATTTTCGTATTCAAAGATTTCATAGATGACTAAGAGGCTTTTATAAAAATATAAGGCGGGGAAGGGGCAATGTATCAATTCTAACACCTTCGTTGTAAGGTGAAAACAAACTGTTTCTTCGCATGAAAAGTAAGGGGGAGGGGGTTTAAGAAAAAGATACATAGCTTTATTATGCGTAAATTGAATAGCATTTTTTACCTATGATCGCAAATTTTAGGCCTGTAAGCTGTGTGTTAACAATCTTTTATCTTATTTAAAGCCTATAGACTGGAACATTAAAAAAAATTTCCTAAATGGTAAAAAATAGAAACATTGATTTCTATCCTAAGACTACGGACTACTGTTTGTCAAGATTTATTTTTTCACAAGTCGTGCAATAAAACGTTTGATTTCTAAGCCTAGTATATTTCTTGCAAATTTTTACTTTTTGTTTTGCTGAAAAGAAGGGAGAGGCTTCTTTGCGATAAATACTTTCTAGACGAAATTCTGGTTATGGGGTGGGGGGTACTAATTTTTCTTCTGTAAAAGTGGGATCATTATTTCATACTAAATTTTTCTTCTTTTTTAAGGATTCCGACAAATACTCTCCCCCTGAAAAGAGAGCAAGAGGGGACGATTCCACAACGATGCAAGCTGCAAGGCCTTCCATCATAAGATGTGCCGGTTCCTTTACACATGCTCTGGGCCACCCATTGACCACTCAACTTTTAATGCCCGGAGCCTCTCACGCCAGTGCCAGCTCTGCGCTACCTGCGCAAACCTCTATGCAACCTGGCAGAAAATTGAAAAGAGAGTGGATGGCTTCTCATAATGCATCAGCCCCGTCTACTCCAGATCGTTAGGTTGCCCCCCTTCATGCTTTGCCAGGTCCTTCAGGCACACAAGTGCAGTCTGAATTTGGAAATGTAAGCATTTTTACCTCTACCTTCTACCTGGTTTTAGAAATATCTACCTATTTCTTTCCAACTTTTTTTTTAGCCTTTTCTTTTCGCCATTATTTCAACACTTTAAACGTGTGTGTCAGAGATATTAAAATATTATTTTCGCTATAATATTAATCCCCTGCCCCAACCATTGTTTTAAATTTCTCTGCTCCCCTCAGAGATACCTAAATATAGTGTAATTTTTTTGCTTGTCAAAGAAACCACTCTTTTGCTATTAGTCAAAACATTGCATTTTCTATGCCACACCAAACTAGCGAATATTTATCGGGGGGGGGGAACTTTTTAGGCGTTAAATTTTTTTTTCAGTGTAATTAAAAAAAAATTAACTAAGCTCTATTTGGCTTCTTTATATGAAGTGTAGAGGCAAGTATTTAGTTAAAATAAAGCTAGGAGGGGGAAATTAATTTTTGAGGGAGATGTAAAAAATGCTACTTATTTAATATCCCGGTAAACATACGACTATAAGTGTTTAAGGATAAATAGGGCATTGCTTCTTTCTGAACTTTCTGGGAGTGGAGGCAAGTATTTAGTTAAAATAATGCTAGGAGGGGAAAATTGAGTTTTGAGGGTGGGGTGTAAAAATGATACTTATTTAATACCCCCGGTAAACATCTGGCTTAAAATGCTTCAGGAGAAATAAGGCTATTGCTTCTTTCTGAACTAATCACAGTTCCTTGTCGAATATTTTTATAATGTACTTTAGGTGATTGCTATTACAAATAGTAGATTTGTAAACGGGTAGATTTTTAGGAAAAGAAATCTACTTCTAGTCTGATCGCTATGTTTTATGAATGGTTAGATTCGTAGGAAAAAGATTCAGTTTTTTAATGAGATATTAAGACAATTATTGAGTTGATTTTTTTTACTGTATTTTATTGCTATTAGTCAAACGTTGCGATGTGTGTGTGAGTGTGTGTGTGAGCGTGTACGTGTGTGTGAGTGTGTGTGTGCGCGTGTCTGTGTGTGTGAACGTGTGCGTGTGCGTGTGTGTGTGTGCGTATGTGTGTGTGCGTGTGTGTGTGTGTGCGTGTGTGCTATTAACAAAATTTGTAATTTATTATGCAATTGTCTTATAAATAATGCTATAAGCAAAAATTTGTAATTTATTATGCATTTGTTCGTTAAATACGAATCCAATTAAGAAAAAAAAACATTTGTTTGATAATTAATATGAATACATATCTGACTAAGAAAAAAATAAATAATGTGATATAATTGTGATACAACTTTCCTCAAAGAAAAAAAAAACTCAATCCATTCATTTTAATTTCAGGGGGAAGCTACAACAACAACTGCCTTCCCTGGCCCAGGACTACAAAATATCATTGGTAATTGTCCACTGTCGCCAAAACAATCGGATGATGTTAGTGAAGGTACGTTGTTTTCTGTCCCCCTGGATTTTCAGTTTACAATGGAAGAAATGAATAGCCTTATGGAAATTGTTGGATCTAATGTTTCTGGGGACATTTTTGACGATGACTTTATTATTAGTGAATTGGGTCCTGTGCAAATAGGTGCAGGACATGAAAATAGCGTCGCCAACTACGTGAATTTTATTTGCTGGAATCTGCTCTATGTCACTTGCAAACACATAGGATAGATTTTAATCCCCCCGAGGAAAACCTGGTTGACGGGGAGGTCATTTTAACAGACCATGTAAATGTTCTTCATACCTACATCAACAGAATTCGAAAACTTATTGAGATTCAGATTCAGAATTGGGGGGGGGGAGCAGGGAGGGATTAAGGCATCAGTCAATCAAAAAGTTTAGTTACAAAAGGAGACATCTGGGGAAATTTTTATGTTCATTTTTCAACTGGCAACCAAACTTTTTACCCTGGTCTAAATGAATTTGAGGGTAACTTTTTCAATTGGTTCAATAAATTAATATCAACTTTGGACACATTTAACGAGAGGGGAAGCGGGTCCACAATTTTATACATTGAAAATATGGACCTGAATCTCAGTAGATTTAAAAAAAACTTTAGTTTAAGGGGGGAGGGGCGGGTAGAATTCGACGAATAAAATGCCACCCAGATTTGTCGGCTACAGGGGGGGCTCAGGGTTTCAATTTTGACACAGGGCTGCAATGCTTTAAATATGCATTTTTAGCAGCAGCCCATAAAACATTAAAAAAAGATTCAGCAATAAAAAATCTCGACAGACTTGAACGTAATGGTGGAAACAATACCCTAAAATAAATTTTATTGTTTAGAGGGAAAGTATCCGGTGTCCTTAAAAGAAATAACCATATTTGAAAAAGCAAACGAAAATCTCGGGATGGGGGTGGTTGTTCTCCAGTATGACACAGAATTTGTAAATGTAGGAAAGAAACCGAATAAAAAAGGGGTTTTATATTCAGTTAGGACACCGTCGGTAGATAATGTTAAAAATCAGGTTTGGATTATCTATGAGCCTCCCAAAGATGTAAATTCCTATGGTCATTTTTTCCCCGTTACGGCAATAAGTCGACTCTTATCTCAAGGTGTGAAGAAAGGGGAACGTCACTATTGCCCCATGTGTCTTTCCCCATTTAGAACTGAACAAACAGTCACGGATCACATGAGATATTGAAAAATTCATGGCAATCAAAGAATAGAAATGCCGGCAGAAGGCAAAGATACTTTACAATTTAAAAATTTCCAAAATTCCCTGCTACAGGTTGATAAAGTATCTTTAGATTGTGAATCAAGACTGGTGGAGGAATCGGACCCACCAAGGCCAAATATAGTCAAGGAACACAAACTAGTTGCGTGTTCCTATGCGCATGCCCGTCACGGTTCCGACAATAAAATGCAACTGGAAGAGTTTTTTTTTACTATAGATGAGGAGGGTGGCATGGAAAAGTTATTGGTGTGTTTAATAAAAACAGCTAACGGTGAAATTCTACGATTGCGTCACACCAATTACCCAATGTCATTATCAGATAAGGAGAAACGGGCACTAGAAAAGGGGACAATTTGTTGGGTTTGTAGGGGTGCCCTTGCCCCAAAAGACGCTGTTCAGGATCACAATCTTCTTATTGACCCCAATTCAACGGGCAAAAGTAACTTTCGGGGGTGGGCTCACAATTCATGTAATTTAAAAATTAAACAGAAACTCTTTCTTCCGGTTTTTATACATAATTGTAACTACAAAATCAGACAGCTTTTCCTACAAAATCATTCCTAAATCATCGGAAAAGTTGCTTGTTTTGGAATTTATGTGGAGATATGTTGAAGACGACATGGAGTACACGAATAAAATTCGCTTTTTAGATTCCTGCAGTTTTTTCCCTAAACCATTGAGCGAATTAATTCAAGTGCAGAAAAACGATGACGGCTGCAACGCTTTCCCCCTTCTCCAGCAACAATTTCCAAATGATTTGTATGATTTGTTGACGGTCAAGGGCATATATCCTTATTATTATTACTGTTCCATGTCGAGATTTGCCGAGGTAACTATTCCCTCGATCGAATCGTTTAACGACAGTCTACACGATCGTAAGTGCACACCTGATGAATACAGTTTTGCTAAAAAAGTGTGGGCAGATGAAGGGTGTAAAAATGGGTTTGACTACTGCAAGCTGTATTTATCGAGTAATTTCTTAACTTTGTTAGACATTATGTGTAAAAATACAGACAAATTCTATGGGGAATTTAATCTTGAGTAAGGATATTATTTTTCATATCCTCATCTGGTAATAAACCTCATCGTAAGAATTAGCGGGGAAAATATCGGGCTGATCACCGACATCGATCAGCACCTGTTCATCGAGAGGTAAATGAGGGGTAGATACGTTTTTCACGGGGGTCGTATCTTGGAAACTGATCCAACTGGAGAGAAGACGGGGACAAAATCAGATGCAGTTTTCCTTGATATTAATTCCCTCTACCCCTCGGCAATGTCTCATTATGCGCTACCCTGCGATGACTATAAATGGCTCAATGACCCTCAAGCCCCCATTTCCCCAACATTGACAGTGTTGAGGAGAATTGGCCGGTTGGATGGTTTTTTTAAATTGATTAGGAGATACCAGTTGAGCTTCACGATTCGGTAAAGGATTTAGTTTTTCCATGCATCAATAGACCGGTGTCTAGGGACGCTTTGAGTCCTCGCAACAGACGTTTGGTCGAGGTGGACGGATTGCATTGGTCACCTTCAAAACAAAAACTTATTGCCGACCTTCTGCCGAAGAAAAATATTGTTGTACATCATGTGGCTTTAAAATGGATGTGCAACAACGGTTTCAACGTCACAAAGGTTCATAGAGCCCTCCATTTTAGTAAGAAATCCTATCTGAAAACGTTTGTTGACACTTTTGTCAAGAAACATTCTGAAGCGCAGACAACAGCCGAAAAAGAAATCTATAAGCTCATTTTAAATTCGGCTTTTGGTAAAATGTGTGAAACTGTTCGCAATAGGAATCGTTGTGACGTCGTGACAGACCCCGAACAATGTGCTCGAATTATTGCCGATCCAAATTACACTTCCTTTACTATCATTGGCCCGGACATGGTACTGTTGAATAGAAAAAAAGAAGCATTGTCCTGAATAAAAATATTGCTGCAGGCAGTGCAATCTTGGAGATCTATAAAAAGCTCTTGTTGGAGTTCTACTACAATGTGGCTAGGGTAAAGTGGCCGGAGAAGAGGCAAGTAGAGGTCTGCTACGGGGACACAGATTCTCTACTGCTAAGAGTAAAAAATCCAAACCTACTTGATGATTTGGTGCACGGCGAAATCATCAGCTCACGGATGGACTACAACCATTGGAGTGGGCTTTATCCAGAGCTAGTGAAACGTCGGGCGCCAAATCAGCTTTAATTTTTTAAATCAGAAACGGGAAGCGACATGATTTCCCGTGGTATGTTTGTAAGTCCGAAGGTGAACTTTATACAGAAACACAACGAGGAAATAAAAAAACGTTGCAGAGGAGTACCCACGCGCTATTTGGATAAGAATTTCGACATGGACATCTATAGGAATTGTATTGTTGAAAATACAGTTCAACGAGCAAAATTGTTGGCAATTCGTTCACTGAACTACAGGAACTTCACTGTAAATATAGAAAAAATTGTCATGAGTACCATTTCCAACAAGGTCTATGTATGTCAAGACGGTGTGACTATCCTCCCCCTGGGGCACTATTTAACTTCCGACCGAGCCGAATGTGTTAGCCATTGGGAAAGTTTCGGTTTGAGTAAAGTCCAATAAATTTCCCAAAACCTTTTGGGGCCTCACGGCCTAGGGGGGGGGGGGTGCCCGGCCGGTCACCAGCGGGGGGCGCCGCCAATACCAAAGGTATCTTTTTTTTTACTCAGAGCAGATTTTTTTTTGTAAATATACATGTTGCATTCAAATTAAAAATTATATAAAAAAGTGATATTATTCTAAGTGTATTTTTTCATTAAATATTGTGTTTTTTATAAATAAATAAATCATATTTATTAAAGTGCTTTTTCTAGTGCATTTTTTTAAAATGTTTTTTATTATAAATAAATAAAAAAAAATCTTAAGTGTATTTTTCTGTAATGTATTATTTGTAAAGTGCTGTTTTTCTTATGTTAATAATACAAGAAATATGATTCTTTATTGATTTTGTTCTTTTCATTATTCCTGAATGGACTAGTAGGGAAAATTATTTAGTCATTAGACAACTATAGTCTACGGTTAGTTGTAGGTGAACTGTTGAAGGGAACATGTATCAATTTAAAACACCATTCAGATCGTCTCTGATTGGTCCATCAATGTCAGGCAAAACGACACTTTTAACTAAAATAATTAAAAATTGCGATAAAATGTTTGTGGAAAAGCCAGAAAAATCTACTATTCTTACAGCATCTGGCAGGAGTCATACGATAAAATAAAAGCAATTGGCACGGCGGGATTGGTGCAAATACAATTTATACAGGGACTTGATGTTTTTAACATTATTGAACCAAACTCTTGGCTGATTATTGACGATCTGGCTGAATCTATTGAACAATGGTCCCAGGAAATGCTGCAATTGTTCACCGTTCGCTCTCATCATGAACAGATTTCCATTACTCTAGTTCTAAACAACCTCTTTCATCAGAGCAAATGTATGCGAACACTTGCATTGAACTGCACCTACTATATCATCTACAGAGTTGTTCGTGATTCTAGCTCGCCAATAACCCTCAATTAACAAATATACCCAGGGATACTTAAATTTCTGCTCTCAGCATACAATCAGGCACCTAATAAACCCTACGACTACATCCTATTGGATCTTAATCGAAATACACCCGTGGATCTGCGTATAGTCACAGATATTTTTGACAATGAAATTACAGTATATCTCCCCGTGAACAGTAGGCAGACCTATTAATCGCCATCATGACACTGAAGAAACTACATGAAAATAGACATTTATTTTCAGTTCTAAGCACTTCAAAACCCTCGCTTAGGAAAGCCATTCTCAAACATGGTGTTGACAAGGATTTCATTAATCTAATATCCGAACTTTGTTTAAATTTAATCAAGGGTAATATTCAACTGCCGGAAGCAGGTAAGCAAGAGACGAAGCAACATCATTCCATTGTAGGTATATTGGCCTCTAAAAGCAGAGGACATAATTTTATAAGTGAATATCTTGTTTTGGCGGGCACTAGCTTTTTTGAACTTTTACTGCAAGTAATTGCAGGACTTGTAAACAGTTTTCTCTAGAGAATGGCCAAACCCTATAAATTGACTCCAATAGAACTTGCTCTCTCACCCTTGGAACACTTTGAGAACAATCTGAGTAATTTCATTGACAACGAGAATATTGAGGATGATAAAAAACTGCTTTTACTTCAAGATGCACTTCGACGAGTGGACAAACATAAGCCCTATCGTGCGAAAGCCAGTAGTATTAATCACAAAACCATCTCCTCAGGATTCTGCTACTGCTGGAACACAATTAAAGAAGGAGGAATTCGATTCAATTGTGTCGAGCATTGGAAATTTAATGCCCCACTCATATCGGTAACAACTTAAACGACTCATAACATATCTCATGGAAAGTGGTCAAGATCATACTCAAGTTGATAGCAATGGGAAAGGGATTATAATTCATGGCAAGAGCTATATTACACTTGATTTAATCTATGATATGGTTGCAAATCGTAAAGGACTATTATCATTTGACGATCATCTATACAACTTTCTAAATACATTAAACTTTCCCAAAAGCCTTATTAGCAATAGGCAAATTCTAAAAAAATCAAATGAACATGCACCAACACCATTAAAATATGAACATGAAGAAGAAGAAGATTTTAAATCAATTTTAGAAAATACTAGCACACCTAGTGGAAACTTGACAATAAGGAGGAGCAGCGCACCACTGATAGCTAGACAGAAGCGAAGACGTATCAAGTCAACGTCACCACCACCACCAACCGCTAGTATACAAAAGAGTAGCGGACGTTACACTACGCGTTTACATTCAAAATGGTTGAAGTTCTGAAACGTGTTTATGAAAATATTGATGAAGTTGGAAGTTTAAGGTCCCCCATCACTCTTTCCAAAGTCACTGGTGTTCATACTAAACGTGTACAAGACTAACTTCAAAATGAAACATGTTACACTCTGCATAGAAATCATAGGCTTCGTGCTAATCATTATCGAAAAACTAAAGCCTTTTTCCCATTGCATATAATGCAAGCAGATCTCTTAACTCAAGATGAGATTCAAAGACGTCACAAAGCACCGTACAAGTACATTCTAACTTGCAATCAGTGTTTTTAGTCGCTATGCATATGCCATTCTATTGCGGTCAAAGAGAGGTGTTGAAGTTGCTCAGGCCGTTGAAAGTATTCTCGAACAGGATTCGTATAAAAAAATTCAAACGGATCGCGGTAGTGAAATTGTTAATCCCCATGTTAAAAAAGTACTAGCAAAATATAATACACTGCTCTATCACAGTCATAGTCCTATAAAGGCTGCATTGGCCAAACGATTGATAAGACCTATTCAACTTTTAGTTTTAAGATATTGTACATTGAAAAATACATCTGCTTTTATTCATGATTTAGATAAAATCATGTTGATTTATAATCAACGACGTCATCAATCATTGTCTAATTCAGCTCCAATGGAAGTTCATCATTCTGATCATGATACAATTGACACTTTTCTTAAACAATATTCCAATGAAACGATTGTCAAGAAGAAAAAATTTAATATTGGTAATAATGTTCGAATTAATAGAACAACTAATGTTTTTGAAAAGGGGAATTACCTTTGGTCCACTGAACTTTTTAAAGTGGCAAAAATCCTAGACACTAAACCCATAACTTATCGTTTGCATGATACCAAAGATAAAAAGATTCTCGGTGGTTTTTATGACTATGAACTACAAAAAGTTAAAAATAATAGTGAAATCTATCACATTGAAAAGATATTAAAGACTCGTACTCACAGGGGTAGGAAACAGTTACTTGTTCGGTGGCAATAATACAACTCTGATTTTGATTCTTGGATTAGTGTTGAAGATACTGACACTGCCCAGTGATTTCTATATAACTTTTATGTCCAACGTTTCCGATCCTATCTACAATGATTTGAATATAACAAGTTATTTTTGGACGAAACTCTCCCCCGCCATCAAATTCGATGATGGAAAGTATGAAGTGGCTCTTGTCGACTGTATTCTCAAAAATACCTATGACATCCTGAGAAAGGATCGTATGTATGATATGAAAGTTATACCATTCGAATGGTCACTCTTTGTCGAGTATGAATTGGTTGAAGCACTTAAATCTAGTGAATATCCACATGTCAAATTGAAATATATTGAATACGATAATATGACCGATTTGTGTCGTACAATCAATAGAAAAATCTCATATCGCAGGAATGGTACATTCCATTTTAATTATTAAATGGAACACGATAGGATTTACATTACCTCACCTGTTGACACTGAAATGATTATTTTCAATGATAATCTGAGAGACGTTCTTGGCTTTAAACAGAATATGATCAATGGGAAAAACGCTGGCACCGTTTACGGGATGGATCAAGATAATTTTGCTGACTATCCACCAGGTTTCGCCTCAGACTCTTGCATATTTCTCTATGCATCTTTTGTGGAAACATCGAGAGTTGGTAATTCAAAACTCCCCCTCCTACGTGTTCTTGAATGAAAAATAACCCACGAGCTTGTTCATCGCTATAATGTAAAGTATCTTCGGTATGTTCCTGTAAACACTTCGTATTTGGAACTCTGTCAGTTAACACTAAGAAGTAAATTGGGTGATCCTCTAGCAATAACACAAGGTTTAGCAGTGATTACATGTCATTTTCGACCCATTGTCGACGTCACCACCTAAAATGAACAATAGAAGAATTCCATTTGTCTGTCCCGATATCGATTGCTATGAGTATTGCTATGAGTAGATATATTGGTGCTCTGAGTCCACGTCAAATAGGCAATGGATTAGATTACTGCAAGGGGCGTACTACAATGTCTGGCTATGGTCTTGGTAGCTGGTTTGCTAGGCTGTTTCGTTCTGCACTACCCCTTGCCAGAAAATATCTTGTACCTGCTGCATCAAATTTTGCTACCTCAACACTACAGGACTGGGGTTCGGGTAAGAATTTCAACGAGAGTGTTAAGGAAAATATTAGATCTTCAGCAATAGCCCTTGGCGAGCTATTAAAATCTCAGCAAAATGGGAAGGGATTGAAAAGGATGCATGCGCGTCATTCACTCATCAGTCTCTACCCAGTCGGGAAGCGAAGGACATCAACAAGGACTTTGAGAAATAAAACAACGAAAACCAATAAGAAGAAGAAAAAGATTGTTAGATTAAAGAAGGATTTCTTCTCTTAGGATGACTTATCTCCCTCACAAGGAATCAAATCCATCAATCAGTTCCTCATTGAATCTGTTCAATGCTGAAAATGTTGATGTCAGTGTCAAGTATGGCTACTACGAACAATTTCATCCCCAGTAACCCCTCTCGGAAAATATACACTTTGAAATATTTTCCAATAAATACTATTTCATTGATTTGTCCTCAACATTTATTGATTTAATTGTTGCGGTGAATAGAAAGTCAGATAATACAACTTCTACTGCTGGCGATGGTCTCTCATACGAAAACTGTATTCTACTCAATCTGTTCAAACAAATTAATGTATTTATTAATGGAACATTGGTGAGGACTTGGAATAACTTATCCAACTATGCAAGCTACATACAGTTTATGATGATGACACCAAAGGCTTATAAGGAGTTGAGAGGTCTATCATTGGGTTATGAATATCGATCAGGTGTTGATACTGACGGTGAGTTGACTACCCCAGTGACCCAGGAGTATCAACTGGTTGGAAAATTAAATATTAAGGTATTCAATATATCCCAATGGTTACCTCCTAATGTCAAGATTGATATAAAGTTGCAACTGGCCCCGTCAAATTTCATTTTGAGAAAAACACTTCCTGCAGCACCCGATGCAGATGTCATTATCAGATTGGCAATTCTCCACGTCCGAAAACAACAGGTTATGAGCTCTGTTGCATTGGCAGTGGAAAAGCTAAGAGCCATGGCAACAACATTAAACTTCTTGTCCCCCATACAATCACCAATCAACGTCATATTGCCACCGGCTCTCGTAGCTATATCGGTTCATCATTTATCAATTGAGAAATCCCATCAAAATCAGCTTTGGCCTTTGTGAAGAGTGGCAGTGCCGTTGGATACTGGACTGAATCCCCCCATGATTTTAATTTTTTCGGTCTATCGAGCCTTGTGTGCAAAGTGAATGGTATTCCACTGTACACTCTATCATTTGACAAGAAAACCTACAGAACTCTATATGAGTTGACCTTGCAATCCCAAGATCATGACTCGCAAATATTTGAAAATGTAATAACCGATTCAATTTTTTCAAAAAATTATGGTGTAATTGTTTTGGACTTGTATGGGGACCCAGGATATGAGCATAGTACGAACAGGGAATGTACGTTTAGAGTGCACATTTGCCGATGCTTTGACTGAGAGTATCGCGCTAATATCACTGAGTCAATTTGAAACCTATTGGGAAATCACACCCGAAGGCAGTGTTCTACTATACCTAGCACCATGAACACTAACCAAATAATCAACGTATTTAATATGGATACATGTCCCAGTACATTTCATGATGTCCTATTGCATACCATCAGACTTCATTGAAAAAATTCTAAGTGTTAACAATACCCTAATCATTGTTAATAGCAGTCCATCGACTTTGAAGACAGGCCAATGGCTATGCATCTTTCAAACAGCGAAGAATATTGAATTTTTGATCCTCTTGGCCTAACGTAAAAATCCTACACTCCATACATCAGCAACTTTATTGAGAGCAGTAGGAAAACTATTATTCAAAATCAACGAAGAGTACAGGATTTAACGACTAAGACATGCGGCTTTCATGCTCTACTCTTATTCATGTTCAGATGTCGTGGCTATACCTACAAGCAGTTTCTCGACATCTATGTTTACTTACCTCGATTGAACGACTTTCTAGTGGAAAATATACTTACAAGCGGTCTTAATATTGATTTTAGTGCCCTACGAATAAAATGTCCTAAAAATGAACTTTAATTTGTTTATTAATAAATGAAAAATGTATGTACATGATAAAAAACGACTTTTCTACTCTTTAGATTTCATTTTCTACTAGGTATAGGTATTTGTCAATAACAACTAATGTAGGTAGATTATCTGAATTCACGGTATATTGACCCTGGTGTGCTGCAATTCCAGGGTCGCATTTTCTACAATAGAGTGTAACTTCACTCTTGTCATATCTCTTTGTATAGTCAATGATACTATTCTCATTCATTTTATAGAATTCACATGTTTCAATTTGCTTATTTGAAGCAATGTCATAAACACTATCCTCAAGTGGCGAATCACATTCCGTCAGAGCTAAATAAAAATCAGTGGGCTTATAATCATAGTAGCCATTGTCTTCACAACGATGACGTAGAAACCAAATTCTTTTGGTGTTCCAACAGTTGAATCGCTGGCCCGGTTCCTCCTCCCAAAACAATCTAAAACCATGACGATACCAATCTCGTAGCAATAAAGTAAAATCACGCTTAGGATTCTTTCCAATCATACCAGGATATGTATTCTCCCATTGATTACATTTATCATAGTGGCCATTGGAGCATAGGTGTCCTCTAGGATGAGAGTTAAACACCTCTTCAAGACAGGAAATACAACCTTTAATTTGTACAGCATATCCTCTATGCAATTCACACGGGTTGCATTATCTGCACTTTTCATCATACTCATCAATCATTGTACAATTCTCACATGATGACCAGCTGCCCAGTGTGTACGTGCATAGCGGACATGTATGGAACATTTTTTCATGTGTGTTGACACTTCTCACTGCCACAATGAAACTGAGCTAGCAACAACAAATTGAGTGGGATAAAGATAGAGATAGGAGTAAATCACGGGGAGGAACATAAGCCAAGCAAATAACATGGGAAGGAACACAAGCCAAGCACATAGCATGGGAAGGAACGTAAGCCAAGCAAATAGCACGGGAAGGAACATAAGCCAAGCAAATAGCATGGGAAGGAACCTAAGCCAAGCAAATAGCACAGGAAGGAATATAAGCCAAGCAAATAGCATGGGAAGGAACATAAGCCAAGCAAAGTATAACTTAGCACTCTACTCTTATTTCCAATCCAATGATCCTCCTCCAAATTTTATGCGACCACCCTTTCCATAAAACTTGAATGACAACCCTTGCGCTTAGGGATGTGGGGGGAGGTCATCCTCAAAGACAGAATTTCCAGACCTTTCAACTACGATGAACAAAATGGCTATCTCCAAATTTGACTGGATGTGTTTGGAGAAATCACTCCATTGCCCTCCAATCACTTTTGGTTATAAAAAGGGCACTAGCCCTTTCAATTAAAATCGACTGAGCCATTTTCGAAGTTTCTACGGCAAAAAATGGCCATCTCAAAATTTTTATCGGTTGTATTCGGGGAAAATACGAAGTGGGGGGGGGGAGAGGTGATGGATGCCCTCCCATCACTTTGACTCTTAAAACGGGTGCTAGAACTTACGATTTCCAATCCAATGAGCTCCCTCGAAAGTTTATACGACCACCCTTTCTATAAAATTTTATACAACTTACAACCCTGTGCTGAGGGCTGTGGGCCGAGGTTGTCATCCTCAAAGACATAATCTCCAAACCTATCAACTATATTGTACAAAATGGCTATCTTAAAATTTAGGTTGGATGTGTTTTGGGAAATGATAGGCGTGGGGGGGGGGGGGGGTTGCCCTCCAATCACTTTTGACTGCTAAAACTGGCATTAGCCCTTGCAGTTTCCAATCGAATGAGCCCTTTTCGAAGTTTCTACGACAACAAATGGCCATCTCAAAATTTCAATAAGATACATTTTGGGAAAACACGACGTTTTTTTGGAGGGGGGGGGGGTGTCTTCCCTCCGGTCTTTACTTAGGCAGCACTATTGCACTGCCTATGATACCAGGCAAAAACATTAAAATGATTAGTGATATGTACGAGGACAAAACTGCTGTCGTTAAGGTAAAAAATGAAGTTAGTGGTTGGTTTCGTACTAAAACAGGAATTAAGCAGGGTAAGGTTACAACCAGCTTTTTTTTACCATGGTAACACTTGTGTGTAGCTTTTAATTTTCATTGCAGATTCTGGTTCAGCTCACTGGGATAGATACACAGACAAGAAGTCGCTGTCACGCTTAAGTGTCGTATCTGACATTTTCGTACTTCTAGGATAATTGCCAAAAAATATGCTAGGCTGTTTTCAAAGGGAGGATCAACAGGACAATTTGCACGATGAAGACCCATGTGACTGAACGAACGTAATTGGGCATAAAAATGGCAGGGCAAAACAAAACGCGGTATTTGTTAAGATGATTTAGAAAATACTTTCAAGAGATGAAGAAAATTATGAAAATCCTCTACTTTATCTGAAACTTGAAGGGAATCTTGGTTTTATAGGAACGTTCTATTTAGACTTGACTTTCTACTAATTTTTTCCATGTTTCAACTATAGCTCGATTATTTTTCATTGAATAGTAGCTTTTATTTTATTGCTTATAAACTGCCGGATTTACCAAAAGTCCCGTAGATCATTGGCTCTAGGCCCAGTGAAGCTTCGCTTGTCTATTGCTTAGCATACAAGCAGTCTTGTCTATGTAGACTAGTCTGCATAACAGTCTTGTCTACTACATTCACTTGTCAAGCTCGTTTATTAGAAAGAGATGCATTAACTATGTAACATACACTTGTGGGCTATATTGCAACCACACTGAAAATGAAAGACGACAAGTTGTCATTACGTACTATGATTGTTCTTCGAAATACATACTAAATGTACCCGAATGGAAAAATATGGCAATTATTTTCTTTTTGTTGTTTTTAAAACTATCCTAACGCAATTGTTATGTCGTAAGGTTTTTTGATGAGTGTGCCAACTTTTTTCATTTACAGGAACTTAAATTGTTGGTCGATCTGCTGAAGTAAGGCTATTTAAACTTAGAACAACACATCTACCATTTTTTTGCTAACTTGATATTTTCGTAGGTTTGGTTGTCTGAAGTCTGCTTTGGACAGTACTGCCGTCGATAGTCAGGTCTGCAGTTCATCACTCATCACTTTTTTTTACAGTTTTTTGTATTTTCCTCTAAAGAATTTTTAGTATTTCGGAAGTTTACAGTGACTTTAAACCGCACAGAACAAACTATGAGTCTTCTGCCATGAGTCTTGTACTAAGACCCATGAAGATTTTGACAGAGCCAATAGAAGTACCTTAGAAAAAACCCACTTTGTATAACTGCAACGACTCAATCACCAATCACGATGAACTAAAGTACGTTCCTTTGCAGTAAAGCGTTTTCTAGACAAACGGTTCTCAAATTCAACATGAGGATGTATAGGCTACACATACCTTTCGATCAGAAGTGCTATGAAGTTGTTGAGCATTTAAAGTTACTATCGCCCGCTTCAAGCTGGTTTGAGGTCGTCTCTAGCATTATACTTGAGCAGGGATGTGCCTTGATCATGCTTACCTCTGAGCCTGCACGAGAAGCTTTATAGCTTTGACAAGATTTTGATCAAACTGGTCAGGAATTAAATTAAAGACGAGCATGTAGCCATTTATTCAGTTCTCAGGCACAAAACATTTTAAAACTATCAATCAATCAATCAATCAATCAATTTATTCAATCAATAAACTCAACAAAATACAGTTCAATATAAACTCCCCCATAAGGCTCTATGGCCAGGAAAAAAAAACAGGGGAGAAACAAAGATGAAACAAATACAGAAAAAACAAAAACAATTTCAACATCATACATTCACACCTTTAAGAGAATCAACACAAGGAAAAAAAAAAAAAAATCCAAAAATAAAATAATAAAATACAATGATCCACATAAAAATAAAGAAGCAAAAAAAAAATCAAAAAATCAAAAACTAAGTAGGGAACTACCAAGCAATCAATTTATTCCGCGTGGACCACCCTATGATCAATCAATCAATCATTTTATTCAACCAATAAATTTACGACAAAAACACATCAATATAGAACGTTCTATGTAAGGTTCTATGGCCAGGAAAAAAAAAACAGGGGAAAAACAGAAATGGCATAAATACTAAAAAAAAAAGAAAAAAAAAGTATTTTCAATATAATGCATTGCATTTCAACCTTTCAAAGACGCAACACACAACACACACACACACAAAACAAAGAAGAGAAAAAACAATAATTAAAAGACCCAAACAAAAAGCGATTTTATGAGACCGCCCCGCCCCCAACAAACAAACAAAAAAAAAAAAAGATGTAGGACAATCCAATAAATTAAACCAAATTCCAAATATATATTTGAAACCAAGCCACAAAAAATAATAGACAAACTCAGTACCCCTCACAACAAGTGTTTCCAACCCAGGCTAGTGTCACCCCCCTATTTTGGAGCCATTCTTGAGCTTTTTGTAATGAATCAAATTGAGAGTCATAATCTTCAAGACGGATAAATAGCTACCGTAGAATAAAGAATTAATTGATTAAACAAAACCTGGTCAACAGTTGCAGTTGTGGTTTCGGGCGCCTCTGCTACATTGAGACACTATAAAGGAAAGGCTATGTTCGTGTCATCCAGATCTGTTGGACACCTCGGATAGAAGAAATCAGTGGATGGAAGGGGAGGTACCAAAATATCTTTTAAACAAGCGGAACTACTAAACAAGCTGGCAGAATTTATTCAACAAACCGGGTCTACAGCTGCAGTTATTTTTTCGGATGCTCTTGCTTGTTTTGACCTCTGTGAAGGACCAGCTCCATTTTCATAATCCACATCCACAAGAAGGATGTATTTGATCTCAATTTAAATCTGGAAGCCGATAACAGCAAGAATCTATGTTGCGAGAGTCAATCAAATATACATTATCACTTAGTGATTGCAGTGTTTTGTAGGGCCCTTTCACCAGATGTCTAGTTTCACTTCTTTAACATCCTCATGTTCTCTCATCCCTAGCCAAGGAGCGTCATTTCACAACATCTAGAGGGGGCCGAAATGTACTTCCCAAGATCCAATGGGGGGGGGTGTTATTTTTAGTTCTTTTTAATGAAAATGCCAGTAAAGAATATTTATCAATGCAAATGTCCAACAAAGGTATTTTCAAAATTGTTTAACATGGATGATGAAATAAGGGAGAGTTCAAAAGGAAAACACTTTTTAATTTTCAAAAAAAATATAAATTTTGTAACAAAAGTTAATCAAAAGCTGTAGCCCCTTTCACTGGAAGATTTTTTTAACTCCCCGCCCTTTCCTCCAATGTAATCATTACCATGCACACCCATTCTCTACTCAAGTAAAAAATAGATGAGGGGTGTAATATTTTAGTTTTTTTTGGGGTGGGGGGGGGGAATCTTATGAATTACAAAGGAAATGATAAACTGTAAACAAAAATCGGGGAGCTAATAAGAAAAAAAATCAGAAAAGGTGAACTTCATGGGAAATACAAGAATAATTTGGGGTGTCATAGAAATATTGTATTTTGAAGGGGAGAGCCAGACATGAACCCCCTTCTACGGAAGCTGATCTGTGTTTAAAGTTTTTAAAACATTGATGTCCAGTTGTTGCGGCAGGATCCCTGGGTTTAAATTGGCAAACATTCATACCAAAATGAACCACTTAACCTTTTCTGTAGTATGCCATCGAAAATTGAACTGTTGTATAAACTTGAAGCGATTTTCTTTAAAGTTTACCAGTCACCGATATCCTAATAGTATACTTTTGCTTATCCCACTGTATGATCCAAGGCAGGGGCAACTTTTGACGCGAATGCAGTTAAATTTCTTGGTTATTTCTAACAAAATTTACATAAATCTGTCAATCGAAGATACAAGTAGAAAAAAGTAAGGTAAATTCTACCCTAAAAATATGTCAGCAAAGCTGTTGCCAGCTACCTCCCGTCTCAAATTCCAAAATATGTCGCTGATCATAGCCTTAGGTCCTGTAAGGTTTTATAATCTTGATGCATATAATAAAACTTACTAAAGATTTATTATTCCCGTTTATATTATTTTGTGATCTTCCGATCAGACAAGAAATACCATAAAAATTTTTTACGAACATATTAATGAATAATCAAAGATAACTATTCGAAGCATGCATAAATCGAATACACCTCCTTCAAATGAACAGTTTGATAGTGACAGGTAAATATGCGCTCTGACAAGACTCGATTAAATGTGTGACATAGTGTAAAAAGAGGGAAAGAGGGAATGAAACATGTTACTTTTGAAAATCGTTTGTTGTTTGACATTAAAAAGATTATGCTCAAGATCCGAGCTATGAAAAAAAAAACTGAGACTATCCTTTTTTTTATTTATTTAGGAACACCAGTTGAGTAAGATCCAGGGAAGTTGTCTCTGACCCCTGGTTTCCAGTAAATGACGATAATAGCTTAGAACCATCGGTTGCCACGAAGGGGTGGGGACAGGGGGTTCAGACTGGGTATTCAACCCTCTCGTGAAATTATCAAAAACACGGTTTAGTTATTTAAGCGAAAAGTTCTTCAATAAATCAAGGGTAACATATTCAATAACATGTTTTTCAAACCGTAAAATATGTGGCCAGCTTTGTCTGCACTGTCAGCCACAAAAAAAAGAAGAAAGACACGTACGCTATACACAATTAGGAAGAGGGGGTGCTAATTTTAATATCAACAAAAAAAAATTAATGCACCAATGCACAGTTTGTCTTTTGGTTTGACATTCGACACAAGAATTGAAGTAGATATTTAAAGTATGCAAAATAAGAGACAAACGAATAGAGAAGAACTTAGATAGCCTCAATCAAGGACGTATCCAGGGTTTTCGTTCAGGGGAAGGAGGAACAAAAAAATTTAAAAAAGCGCGTCAAAAATTAGCTTAAATGCACTTTTGCTACTTTCTTAGGGTCGGACGAAAGTTTCAAGGGGTTAAGAATTGGTAGCTCCACCCCTAGGTACGGCTTTGGTCCAATGCCTGTGATCTTTCCAATCAAAGGCAACGCTGTAGCTTTGCCTATAGTAAAGGCTATACGGCTCCAATGTTTTATTATTTTTTTTTTTTTTCCCAGAGGCACTTCATATGGAAGGGGTTGTCGTAGAAACTTCAAAGGGGGATCATTCGATTGGAAATCGAGAGTTCTATTGCCCTTTTTAATAGTCAAAAATGATTGGAGGGCAACTAGCCCCCCCCCACGCCCACCATTCACCCAAACACAACCCATCAAAATTCTTAGATGGCTTTTTTGTTCAGCATAGTTGATTTTCAGATAAAAAATACATTTTTGAGGAGGAAACTCCCCCAGAACCCACAAAGCAATGTTTTTAAGTTATGCCCCGGGGGAATGTAAGTTTTTTGTAGAATGCGTTGTCGTAGAAACTTCAAAACAGGCTCATTCGACTGGAAATTAAAAGGCTAGTGCCCTTTTTAATAGTCGAAAGTGATTGGAGTGTAACTAACCCCCCTCCCCCCCACGCCGATCATTTCTCTAAACACATCGAATCAAAATTTTCAGATAGCTCTTTCGCTCCACATGGTTGATTCTAACATTTAATATGGGCTTTTGAGGAATTCACTCCCCTACAACCCTCGGGAAAAGGGTTATTGATTATGCCTGGGTAACGCGCAATGATTTTATAGATGGCGTTGTTGTAGAAGACTAGGAACTTGCTTATTCGATTGGAAATTCAAACGGATAGGGTCCTTTTAATAGCCAAAAGCGGTTGGAGTGCACCTAGCCCCCCCCCCCCCCCACGCCCATTATTCCCCCAAACACATCTAATCAAATTTTGAGGTAGGCATTTTGGTCAGGGTAGTTGATTTCCAGATAGAAAATAAATTTTTGAGGAGGACACTCCCCCACAACCCTCAGGGCAAGGGTTTTATGCTATGCCCTGGGGGCATATAAAGTTTTAATAGAAGGTGTTGTCTTAGAAACTTCAAAAAAGGCTCATTCGATTGTAAATCGAGAGTTCTAGTGCCCTTTTTAATAGTCTAAAATGATTGGAGGGCAACTAGCCCCCCCCACGCCCATCATTCCCCCAAATACATCCAATCAACATTTTGAGATAGCCATTTTGTTCAGCGTAGTTGATTTCCAGATGGAAAATATGTTTTTGAGGAGGACATTACCCCACAACCCTCAGAGCAAGGGTTTAAACTTATACCCTTGTGGCATATAATTTGGGTTTAGACGGTGTATGCGTCGAGACTTCAAAAGAGACTAATTAGATTGGAAATTAAAGAACTTGTACCCTTTGTACTACTTGAAAATAATTGGAGGGCCCATCGGCCCCCGTCCCGCCGCCCCTCATTCCCCCTCACCCATCCAATCAAACTTGTGAGATAGCCATTTTGTTCAGCATAGTTGATTTCCAAATAAAAAAGATATTTTGAGGAGGACAGTCCCCCACAACCCTCAGGGCAAGGGTTTTAATTTATGCCTTGGGGGCATATAAGGTTTTTATAGAAGGCGTTGTCGTAGAAACTTCAAAACAGGCTCATTCAATTGGAAATTAAAGTGCTAGTGCCCTTTTTAATAGTCGAAAGTGATTGGAGTGTAACTAGCCCCCCTCCCCCCCCACGCCCAACAATTACCCAAAAAAAACCGATCAAAATTTTAAGATAGCCAATTTTTTCAGCGTAGTTTATTTGCAGATAGAAAATATATTTTTGAGGAGGATATTCCCCCACAACCCTTAGGGCAAGGGTTTAAAGTTATGCCCTGAGGGCATATAAGGTTTTTATAGAAGGCGTTGTCGTAGAAACTTCATAACAGGCTAATTTCATTGGAAATTAAAGGGCTAGTGCCCTTCTTAATAGTTGAAAATGATTGGAGGGCACTAGCCCCCCCCACGCCCATCATTCCCCCAAACACATCCAATCAAAATTTTGAGATACCCATTTTGTTCAGCGTAGTTTATTTCCAGATATAAACTATATTTTTGAGGAGGATAGTCCCCCAGAACCCTCAGGGCAAGGGTTTTAAAGTTATGACCTGGGGGCGTATAAGGTTTTTATAGAAGCCTTTGTCGTAGAAACTTGAAAACAGGCTAATTCGATTGGAAATTCAAAGGGCTAGTGCCATTTTTAATAGTCGAAAGTGATTTGAGGGTAACTAACCCCCCTCTCACGCCCACCTTTTCCCCAAACACATCCAATCAAAATTTTGAGATAGCCATTTTGTTCAGCGTAGTTGATTTTCAGATAGAAAATATATTTTTGAGGAGGATACTCCTCCACAACCCTCAGGGCAAGTGTTTTAAGTTATGCCCTAGGTGTATATAATGTTTTTATAGAAGGCGTTGTCGTAGAAACTTCAAAACAGGCTCATTCAACTGGAACTTAAAGGGCTAGTGCCATTGTTAATAGTCAAAAGTGGGCGTGTAACTAGCCCCCTTCCCCCCCACGCCGATCATTTCTCCAAACACATCCAATCAAAATTTTGAGATAGTTATTTTGTTCAGCGTAGTTGTTTTCCAGATAGAAAATATATTTTTGAGGAAGATACTCCCACACAAACCTCCAGGCAAGGGTTTTAAGCTATGACCTGGGGGCATATAAGGTTTTATAGAAGGCGTTGTCGTAGAAACTACAAAACGGGCTCATTCCATTGGAAATTAAAGGGCTAGTGCACTTTTTAATAGTTGAAAATGATTGGAGGGCAACTAGCCCCCCCCACGCCCATCCTTCCCCCAAACACATCCAATCAAAATTTTGAGATAGCCATTTTGTTCAGCGTAGTTTATTTCCAGATAGAAAATATATTTTTGAGGAGGACACTCCCCCACAACCCTCAGGGCAAGGGTTTTAAGTTATGCCCTGGGGGCATATAAGGTTTTTATGGAAGGCGTTGTCGTAGAAACTTCAAAACGGGCTCATTCGATTGGA
This sequence comes from Artemia sp. Qi Xiang Cuo, assembly GCF_049724085.1. NCBI lineage: Eukaryota > Metazoa > Arthropoda > Branchiopoda > Anostraca > Artemiidae > Artemia > Artemia sp. Qi Xiang Cuo. The sequence continues at coordinate 29,082,163 of NC_142811.1, forward strand.
AATTAAAGGGCTAGTGCACTTTTTAATAGTCGAAAGTGATTTGAGGGTAACTAACCCCCCTCTCACGCCCACCTTTTCCCCAAACACATCCAATCAAAATTTTGAGATAGCCATTTTGTTCAGCGTAGTTGATTTCCAGATAGAAAATATATTTTTGAGGAGGATACTCCCCCAAAACTCTCAGGGCAAGGGTTTTAAGTTATGCCCTAGGGGCATATAAGGTTTTTATAGATGGCGTTGTCGTAGAAACTTCAAAACAGGCTCATTCGACTGGAAATTAAAAGGCTAGTGCCCTTTTTAATAGTCGAAAGTGATTGGAGTGTAACTAGCCCCCCTCCCCCCCCCGCCGATCATTTCTCCAAAAACATCCAATCAAAATTTTGAGATAGCTATTTTGTTCAGCGTAGTTGATTTCCAGATAGAAAATATATTTTTGAGGAGGACACTCCCCCACAAACCTCAGGGCATGGGTTTTAAGTTATGCCCTGGGTGCATATAAGGTTATTATAGAAGGTGTTGTCGTAGAAACTTCAAAAAAGGCTCATTCGATTGGAAATTAAAGGGCTAGTGCTCTTTTTAATAGTCGAAAGTGATTTGAGGGCAACTAACCCCCCTCTCACGCCCACCTTTTCCCAAAACACATCCAATCAAAATTTTGAGACAGCCATTTTGTTCAGCGTAGTTGATTATCAGATAGAAAATACATTTTGAGGAGGATACTCCACCACAACCCTCAGGGCAAGGGTTTTAAATTATGCCCTGGGGCATATAAGGTTTTTATAGAAGGCGTTGTCGTAGAAACTTCAAAACAGGCTCATTCGATTGGAAATTAAAGAGTTAGTGCCCTTTTTAATAGTCGAAAGTGATTGGAGTGTAACTAGCCCCCCTCCCCCCATCATTTCCCCAAACACATCCAATCAGTTTTCAGATAGCCATTTTGTTCAGCGTAGTTGAATTCCAGATACAAAATATATTTTTGAGGAGGAGACTCCCCCACAACCCTCAGGGCAAGGGTTGTAAGTTATGCCCTGGGGGCATATAAGGTTTTTATAGAAGGCGTTGTCGTAGAAACTTCAAAACAGTCTCATTCGATTGGAAATTCAAAGGGTTAGTGCCTTTTCAATAGTCGAAATTGATTGGAGGGCAACTAGCCCCCCACCCCACGCCCATCTTTCCCCCAAACACATCCAATCAAAATTTTGAGATAGCCACATTGTTCAAAGCAGTAGATTTCCAGATAGAAAATATATTTTTGAGGAGGATACTCCCCCACAACCCTCAGGGCAAGGGTTTTAAGTTATGCCCTGGGGGCATATAAGTTTTTTTATAGAAGGCGTTGTCATAGAAACTTCAAAACAGGCTCATTCAATTGGAAATTAAAGGGCTAGTGCCCTTTTTAATAGTCAAAAGTGCTTGGTGTGTAACTAGCCCCCCTCCCCCCCCCCACGCCAATCATTTCCCCAAACACATCTAATCAAAATTTTGAGATAGCCATTTTGTTCAGCGTAGTTGATTTCCAGATGGAAAATATATTTTTGAAGAGGATACTCCCCCACAACCCTCAGGGCAAGGGTTTTAAGTTATGCCCTAGGGGCATATAAGGTTTTTATAAAAGGCGTTGTCGTAATGACGCAGTAGGTTTTAGGCTTCTGCAGTGAGGCGATACCCAAACTCTTGTTTGTAGTTATTTTTATTCGACTCAAACTTGATTTGCATATTCAATTTAAGTTTCACTCGTTTTAAGATTTATTTATTCATTTACATCAATATATATATTGTATGTTTGTTCGCATTGATTGTTTATTTAATTTCTGTACGTTTTAAGTTTCATTTATACTTTAATAGCAAAATATTTGTTTTCGTTTTAAGCTTGATTTTTATATTCAATCCAAGCATTACTCGCTTTAACATCAATTTATTCATTTATATTAATACTTGTTGTATGTTTTTGCTATGATTGTTTATTTAATTTCTGTTCGTTCTGGGTTTCATTTATTCTTTAATAGTAATTTCTGGTCGTTTTGGGCTTGAATTGTAAAAGGTATTTGTATCTTCAGAGCTTAAGTTTAAAATGGCCTTTACTTTTTTTTTGAAAAACTTATTTTTCGGAAAGTTTTTTTTTTAATTAATCTTAATAAAAAGAAGGAAAAAAAACACTAACGTTTTTGATTAATCTATATACCTTGCGAAGGACAGTATTTTATTTTAGCCCCCCTCCTTCTATTAAAACCAAAAATGTGTAAGAAGTTCGATATTCTGGAAAGTAAAATTGATACAAATCTAAATATAAGCGTTTGAGACCCTTTTTTGCCCTTTCGTAATATTTTCAAAGGCAGGACCCCCTTCGCAATCCAATAAAGCTGCAGACACCAGTGATTGGGACATGAAACGAGAGAGGAGAAAAAAGACAGTTCCTCCTGGGCCATTTGTGGCGCATAGGGCAACCATAGACTTTTTTATTAAAATTTTTGTAGTCAACGGGTCCTTTTCCAGTGACCCTAAGACAGCTGGATTGAGCCCCGGGCACTGTATTGACAAGCAGAAATAGATACAACTTTTAAGGTAAAATAGTTGTTACTTTAGAAAAGAGCCACCGAACGTAATTTCCATGGCAGCCCCTAGTTCCCTGATCATCAATTTCCCAACCTCACAGCTCCCCTGACCAAAGTACTCCGAGAAATACAAAAAACCACTCAAACAAGTCTCCATCCAAGCAACCATAATCTATAATATTTTTTATTATTAGCAAATAGGACACTCACAGATATTTCACGAAAATTTATACAGCCAATGAGGCAGTTTTCCAATTAGCCCCGCGGCACCCGGAATCAAATCCCGGGCCCCAGATTTCTAAAAAGAGATCAATCCACAACAAAAATTGATAGTCAAAACGAGCATTTACGACAAAATATTGCTAGTTATAAAGTTAAAAATTCAAGGAGGCAAATTTCCATGGCCACCACTAGATTCCTGATCCACGACCACCATCACAGCTCCCCCATGCCAAAACTCCAAGTCACAAAAAAATATATATACCACAACTCTCCAAGCAACAAACTATCATCTATATTATTTTTCTTTCGGGTCTAAACTTGAACGTTTATATTAAATCAAATAAATTTTTTTTTTTTTTTTTAATCAGAGGCAACGTTCAAGCACTGCCTAAGTAGAGCCATGTGCCTCCCATGCATTATTTTTTCTTTATTTTGTTTTTCTCCAGTCATATCTTAACTAAGATGCAAACACAAAAACTTTTGAGGGGGTGTATACAGTTAGAAATGGAAAGTTCTAGTTCCCTTTTTCAGAGTAATAAGAGATTTAAGGGCAACCAGCTGCCTTTCTGTGCTCTTTTTGACACCGTCCAGTGAATATTGACAATCCAGCTCCTTTGGCATGTAAATTGCCATATATTTATATATTAGTTTTATAGTAGAAAAAAGGAGTCTTTTTTTTCTTTGCTATCTGATTGGACTACAGCCATTATTTGATGTTCCCTGGAATATGAGGAACACATACTTTTTAGTAAGGGAGGAGGGAGTTAGGGAGCCAGGGAATGGCTCAAAACACTTTTCGTCTCTGATCAGTTTGAAACTTAAAGCCGTATGTACTTCGGCCAGGAGGAACAAAATGTACAGAAAAACTCAAAAGTGTCACGGGCTCCCAAATATAAAGCCTAAAAAAGGACCAAATTATTTTTTCTCTCTAGTTGGCTCTACACCATGGTATAGAGAGCTGTGTTCAAGTCAACGGCTGGTGCAGCCCTTCTTCCAAATCACGACAGGAGTGCGCTAAGGATGTCCAGTGTCCCCAGAGCTCTTTAATGCCATCATAGACCACGTTATGACAAAGACAACTTCACGTCTCCAGTTTTGGGCTCAAGTTTGGAGATTGCATCATCTCAGATGCTGATTTTGCTGACGACATGGCCATCCTAGCGGTCTCCATGGATCAGTTGATGGAAACGCTTCGGATCTTACGAGAAGAGGCCGCAAATGTCGTGCCCCATATAAACTGGGATAAAACAAAGATTATGGCTATAGACCTGTCTTCTCCTGCTGTCAATTCTCCAGTTAGCTTAGAAAGAACAACTAGCATTGAAGTTGTCCAAAGGTTCACCTACCTGGGATCCACAATTTCCTCAGACGGCTCACTTCTCCCCGAGCTGGGAGAAAGGATATCCAAAGCGTCTTCTGCCATTGGCAGACTGAACCGTCATCCGTGGCGTAAACCGAACATCAGTCGTTTAACTAAACTACTGATTTTCAACGCCATCATCGGTTCTGTAATGCTTTATGGAGCTTAAAAATGGCATGCATCAATCACAACACTAAAGGCTATCTATGTATTTCAGACGAAGAGCCTAAGAAGGATCAAAGGTCTAAGGTGGTTTGATTTTGTGAGTAATGAGAAGCTGCTGCTGCTCACCAAGCAGTCTTGGTTTTCTACCCAAGCAGCCGAGCGTACCTTACGATGGTTTGGACACCTACTTAGAATTCCCCTGCACTTACCAACAAAGACGATCTTTGATTTTGACCCTACGAAAGCTGGTTGGAAGCAACCCCGCGGCAGGCCGAAGTCCGACAGCCTGTCCGAGTTACTGGCTATGGCAAACATTAGACCGAGCGAAGCGCAAACGCTATCACTGGACCGAAGCGGGTGGAAGAGGCAGATGTCACTCTCTACGCCGAGCAGCGCCCGGCAGGACACCTAATTCAAAGTAAGTAAAGTCAAGCTTAGCTCGAATCTTATTTTGGTTTCCCCAAGAACAGACCCCAATAAAGGACCAAACCTTTTTCATCTGAGCGAGTTAAAACTTAAAAATATGAATCCTAGGGCTAAGGAATCCTAATGTACAACAATAATTTTACTGTGAAAGCATAGACCCCAAAAATAGGGCTAAAAAAGGGCCAAAAAGTGGCCCAAGAAATTATTTTTGCCGATTAGCTTAAAACTTTTAAAAATTCGTTGTCTAGGATACAGGAACCAAACATTTTTTTTAGGAGGGAGAATGATGTTAGGGGGTCAAAAAGGGCAGAATATTTTGATTCCATTATCATTTTGAAAGTGCAGTAAATCCCTGGGCTAAGAGGAGCCTAAAGTATAAAAATTAGTTTAGTTGCATCTTGGACCCCAAATTGAAATCCAAAACAGGCCAAAGACTCTCTTCCTGATCGGCTCAATACTGTAATCCTTAAATCCTTGGTCCAAGAGCAACCCAATGCCAAACTTCTTCTTTCCCCAAACGGCTTGAAATTTACACCCATAATTTTTTGGAAAGAGTGAACCCTTATGGACGAAAAAAAATATATTAGGGGCATGATCCCCAAACGCTGGAACCAGAAGATGTTTAATTTTTCATTGAATCGAACATATATTTGAAAATACTTGCATCAAAGGATCTCCAATTCACCCAGAAAACTAAAAAAAAAAAAATTATTGGTTCTCCTGAAAATGGGACCATACAAAGGGCCAGCAAAAATTTTTTTCTGAGCAACCTGACACTTACTACTGCGAGTCTCAGGCCAAGTGGACTAAAATTTAAATTACAAAGTTATTTTGGGGGTACGGATCCTCTGAAGATTGTGACCCAAAGAGAGGCCCAAAAACTTTTTCCAATTTGCTTGAACCTTCAAAGATGAGCTGAAGAGGCCACACATTTTTGTTGGGAAGTACTGGGCATTAGGGGTCCCTGAAATACGCTTAATTCCTTGTTGTTCCTGCTCAGGTTCAAATTTACCGTTGTAAGTCCCAGGCCACCCAGGCCAAGAGGATTTAGTTTGGGGTAATGGGCCTCCCACTTTGCTTGAACTTTAAAAGATGAGCTTAAGGGACCACGCGTTTTGTTGGGAAGTAGTGGGCGTTAGGGGTACCGAAAATAAGCCTAATTCCTTGTTGTTCCTGCTTAGGTTTAAACTTATCGCTGTAAGTCCCCAAGGCAAGAAGTGCCTAGCATAAAAAGATTTAGTCTGGGGTAATGGGCCTCCCAAAAGTTGAGTCTGAAAGAACTGTTTTGTTATCGGCCTGAAACTTATACGAGTATTCTTGTGTCCTTGGACCAAGAGGATATCAGTACATAAGCAAAACTTGAAAAATATGGGTTCCCTGAAAATGAGCCAACAAACTTTTTTTTCTGAACGGATTGAAACTTATACAAGTAAATTCTTAGGCAAAGAGAGCTCCAATAGACAAAAAAAAAATACATTGGGAGCATGATTCCCCTAAAAGTGGACCAGAGACTTTTATTTGATTGCCTTGAAAGTAATATCTTAAATTACTTGGGCCAAATGGACCTCAATTCACAGACAAAATTAAGGTTCGCCGGAAAATCGTGGGCAAAAGGAAGTCAATATACTGTTTTTCTTAGCAGGTTGAAGCTTAAAACAATAAGCCTCTGGGCCAAGTGGACTGTAAAGTAAATTTTTTAGCTTGGGATCACGGTCAACAATCGGAAACTTTGGCCCAAAAAGGGGGGGATATATTTTTTTCAAATGTTTGAAAACTTTCAAGGATCGTTGCCTTGCCTAACGAGATCACATATTTTTATTGGGAGTGAGAAAATGCTAGGGAAATAGACCAAAAAAGTACTTGTCTTTGATCATGTTTCAATTTACAGATGCAAATATTTAGGTCAAGAGTAACCCAATGGAAAAGAAAAGGTGCTGGAAAAAAATGCCCAAGAAAAGGCTAAAAACCTTCTTTTATCCGAACGCGGTTTGGGGAACCATTGATAATTTTTTCTCGATTAACATTCAGGGAATCTTGAAGGAGGAGGAGATAAATTGACATTTAATTATGGCTTTTTTTGAAAGGGTATAGATAAATCAAAACACACTACAAACAGATAGAAACAAGTTATCAAAATACTATATCTGCAATATACTGGGAACGGAAAGTGAACACCAAAACAGCAAATTCCAAGTTTTAGTGCGCTTTTGATCGTCAAAAGTGATTAGAGGGCAACCAGATCTCCTCCTTAGCTCTTTCTTCTACCAGCAACCCCAAAGAACATGATCTGAATTTTGAAATAAGCCATTTCGTTCAAAATAGTTGAAAGATACAACAAATCTTTCCTCAAATATGGCATGATTCCCAAATTCCCTAGGACAAGGGATGTAAATTGTACTAGCTGCCTATTTTTCACGCACAGATTTCATAATGAAAAAAGCGGACTGGTTAGTCCTTGATGTTCGATTAAATCAAAACTTGCAGAGATTTTTTCCCCCGAGAATATCATACAGTTAGTTGGAAGAGGAGGGGGAGGTCTTAAGTGGGTCAAGACACTTTTTGTCCCTAATTAGTTGTATTTCGATTGAGTTCTTGCAAATTGTTCGCTGAGCTAATGCTTAGAGAGTTTACCAAATGCATATTCTGGAAAATACATGTTTACCTATCATAGGCAGCGCAATAGTGCTGCCTAAGTAAAGAACGATGTTGGCACAATGTATTATTTTTGGTTTCTTTCTTTCTTTCTTCCTTTTAGACCAGGGCACTTCGTACTGAAGGAGTTGTAGAAACTTCAAAAAGGGCTCGTTTGATTAGAAATTGGAAGGGCGATTGGGAGGCAACTATCAACCCTTCCACACCCACCATTTGCCCAAACATATCCAATCAAAATTTTGAGATAGCTATTTTGTTCAACGTAGTTGAAATAGTTGAAAGTTCTGGAAATTAGGTCTTTGAGGATGAATACCCCTCCACAGCCCTCAGGGCAGGGTTGTAAGTTATAACCTGGAGACATATAAGGATTTTATAGGGAGCGTTGTCGTAAAAACTTCAAAATGGCTCATTTGATTGGAAATTGAAAGGTCTAGTGCCCTTTTTAATAGTAGAAAGTGATTGGAGGGCAACTAGCCCCCTTCTCACGCCCACCATTTCCCCAAACATATCCAATCAAAATTTTGAGATATCTATTTTGTTCAACGTAGTTGAAAGTTCTGGAAATTAGGTCTTTGAGGATGATAACCCCCTTTGAGCCTTCAGGGCAAGGGTTGTAAGTTATGCCCTGGGGGCATATAAGGTTTTATAGAAAGCGTTGTAGCAAAAACTTCAAAAAGGGCTCACTTGGTTGGAAATTCAAAGGATTAGTTCCCTTTTCAATACCCGAAAGTGATTGGAGAGCAACTAACCCCCCTATCACGCCCACCATTTCTTCAAACACGTCGGATCAAAATTTTAAGATAGCCATTTTGTTCAACGTAGTTGAGTGTTCTGGAAATTATGTCTTTAAGGATGACAACCCCCCCCCCAAACCTTAAGGCAAAGGTTGTTAGTTATGCCCTGGGGGTATATAAGGTTTTTATAGATAGCGTTGTCGTAGAAACTTCAAAAAGTGATCATTCAATTGGAAATTGAAAGAGCTAGTGCCCTTTTTAATAGTCGAAAGTGATTGGAGAGCTACTAGCTCCCCTCTCACGTCCACCATTTCCCCAAACACATCCAATGAAAATTTTGAGTTAGCCATTTTGTTCAACGTAGTTCAAAGTTATGGAAATTAGGTCTTTGAGGATGACAACCCCCCCCCAGAAACCCTCAGGGCAAAGGTTGTAAGTTATGCCTTGGGGGCATATTCGGTCTTATAGAAAGGGTTGTCGTAGAAACTACAAAAAGGGCTCACTCGATTGGAAATTGAAAGGGCTTGTGCCCTTTTTAATAGTCGAAAGGGGTTGTACGGCAACTAACCCTCCTCTCATGCCCATCATTTCCCAAAACACATCCAGTCAAAATTTTGAGATAGTCATTTTGTTCAACGTAGTTGAAAGTTCTGGAAATTATGTCTTTGAAGATGACAAACCCCCACGCCTCTCAGGGGAAGGGTTGTAAGTTATGCTCTGGGGGTATAAAAGGCTTTTATAGATAGCGTTGTCGTAGAAACTTCCAAAAGGGCTAATTTAATTGGAACCTGAAAAGGCCAGTGCCCTTTTTAAAAGTTGAGAGTGATTGGAGAACAACTAACCGCGCTCTCAAGCCCACCATTTCCTCAAACACATCCAATTAAAATTTTGATCTAGCCATTTTGTTCAACGTAGTTTAAAGTTCTGGAAAATTAGGTCTTTGAGGATGAAAACCCCCCCCCCCCCATACACACATCTCTCAGGGTAAGGGTTGTAAGTTATGCCCTGGGGCATATAAAGTTTTCATAGAAAGGGTTACCGTAGAAACCTCAAAAGGGCTCATTCGATTGGAAATTGAAAGGGTCAGTGCCCTTTTTCATAGAAGAAAGTGATCGGAGGGCAACTAACCCCCCTCTCACGCCCAACACTTCCCCAAACACACCCAATCAAAATTTTGATATAGCTATTTTTTCAACGTAGTGGAAAGGTCTGGAAATTAATTCGTTGAAAATGACAATCCCCCCCCCACGACCCTCAGGTAAGGCTTGTAAGTTATGCCCTAGGGGGATATAAGGATTTTATAGAAAGTGTTGTTGTAGAAACTTCAAAAAGGGCTTATTCGAACTAACGCTCCTCTCACGCCTACCATTTCCCCGAACACATTTAATCAAAATTTTGAGAAAGCCATTTTTTAATCCTCTAATGGCGTGTCATATTGTATGGAATCAGTTGCCTGAATCAGCTCGAGGGTGGCACTCATTCGGTTTGTTTAAAAAAATTGTTAAAAATTCTTTGGCTTTTTTTTTAGTCTATTTAATCTTATTAATTAATTTAGTTTATTTATTCTATTTTTTCTATAGTTTTCATTTTATCTATATTTTCTTTTCATATGTGAGTAAGTGATCATTTTAAATTTTCTTTTGTTTTTTAACTCTGAGTAAGCAATTCATAAGTCTTCCCCCTTTGTACAGGCCAATGAGCCTTTGGGGGAGTATTAACATGTAATATTGTGTATGTATCTAATGAAGAATAAAACTTGTCTTATCTTATCAACGAATTTGAAAGTTCTGTTAATCAGGTTTAATGAATATGACAACCTCCCACAATCCTCAGGGCATGGGTTGTAAATTACGCCCAGGGGGCATACAAGGTTCTTATAGAAAGTATTGTCGTAGAAACTTCGAAAAGAGCTCCTTCGATTGGAAATTGGAAGGGCTAGTGCTTTCTTAATAGTCGAAAGTGATAGGAGGGTAACTAACCCCCCTCTCATGCCCACCATTTCCCCGAACACATTAAATCAAAATTTTGAGATAGCCATTTTGTTCAACGTAGTTGAAAGGTCTGGAAAATATGTCCTTGAGAATGACAAACCCCCACATTTCCCTGGCCAAAGGTTGCGGGGAAACCTTTGGCCTGGGGAAATAATGGGATTTTATAAAAAGCGTTTTCGTAAAAATTTCAAAAAGGGCTCATTTTGGGAATAGAGGCTTCAATTGGGAACTGAGAGGGTTAGTGCCCTTATTAATATTCAAAAGTGATCGAAGGGAAATTCGCCCCCCCCCCTCACGCCAATCATTTCACCAAACACTTCCGATCAACATTTTGATGTAGCCATTTTATTGAACGTAGTTGAATGGTCTGTAAATTATCTGTTTGAGTATGAAACCCCCCCCCGAGAGCTCAGGGCTAAGGTTTTAAGCTATGCCCTGGGGGTAAATAAAGTTTTTATAGAAAGCGTTGTCGTAAAAAATTCAAAAAGGGTTTATTCCATTGGAAATTGAGATGGTTATTTCCCTTTTTAACAGTCGAAAGTAATCGGAGGGAGAATCCCCCCACCCCCACGCCCATCGTTTCCCCAAACGTTTTCGACCAACATTTTAATATGGCTATTTTGTTCAACGTAATAGAAAGGTCTGGAAATTATGTCTTTGAGGATGAAAACCCTCCCCCATAGCCCTCAGGAAAAGGATGGTAAGTTATGCCCCCCCCCCTACACCTATCATTTCCCCAAATACGTATAAAAAAACTATTTTAAATGTTTTCATTTTATAACTTCAATAAATCAAAGATTAATTAAGATTTTAAGGAATAAAAATCAGCATATGTATATTAAACTGACAATGCACATTTTTTCCAGTAAATTCATTTGAATTTTTTTCAGTAAAGCACAAATTACATTCTGGCTATTAGAAACCATAGGGGCTTAGAACCCTACTCATATTAATTTCTGCTTGTTTTGAGTTTGACTCTGTTATTTATTTTAATTTCTATTTGTTTTGGGTTTCATTTATTTATTGATACTAATTTGTGGTAGTTGGATACTTGGTAGATTATTTGATTCTATTTTTATTCATTTTTGGTTTAATGGAGTTCTTTACTTTTTAAAAAAAACTTATTTTGGGGAGAATGTTACTTTAATTAATTTAAATCAAAGGACGCTGTGTGCACCTGAATCTGCAAATCATGTACAATATCTTGGGAATGGCCTAAGGAATCAACTTAAACTTCGAGGGGGTATTTGAGGGTAGGGGAGTCAAGTGGATTTATACTTTTGACTTTGGAGAAGGGAAGTTAAGTTGAAAAAACTTTAAATGTATTCAGGTCCCTGAGAAAATATGTCTGCAATGTCTTTGAATCGGCTTAGAGTTGGATATGACATTTTAGGGCGCTGTTAGAAAAAGGATGATAAGGGTTGTAAAAGGGAATTCAAATTTTTTTTTGGGGTGAAGGGGGTGGTTTTGGTGATAGATATAAAGTGATAACTGATTGTATTTCCAAATCAATAAATAAGTAGCGTTTTTCCACTATGAACTCCTATTAGACTTACAAGTTATGCAAGCTTAAGTAGCGAAACAGATCAAAAGACGCTTTGTGCTGCCCGGCTTTCAAAATAATCTACTTAATGTGTATCGGAAGACTTATGGTACTAGATTGACTTTTTTACGAATGTTTAGCTAGGAGAGAAGGCAGGTAGACACCGAATTGTGGATTGAAGGGAAAGAAAGAGATGAATCGAATGGCATAATAAATCGAAAGGAAAGAACCAAATGAACGGCTTAAAAGACCCAAATGAAACTTCAACTGATTATACAAAGGAGGGGGGCCAATTAGATTTTAAATTTCGATTCGGGGGGGAGCAAGGGACGCCTATTAACGAAGCTAAATTTCTCAAGAAAATTGTGGAAAATTTGATATTTGTTTTTGCTGATATGTTTTCAAATCTTAGGCCATGAAGTTCTCTCAATTAAAACTTCAGAAGAAAATAAACTTCAATCAAGAAGCAAATCTGGTTATTTTGATTCTAAACTTCATTTTTTCTCTCTTTTTTTATTTATTAACAACAAACAAAATTATTTTTTTTTTAAATGGCTCCTTATCTAGAAATAACTCTAAAATTATCTAAGAGCAAGTGGTTATGAAAAATAAAATACAATAAGAATTTTATAATAAATTGATCAATAAATATTCTCTATTTACAAGTTTGTAATAGCATAGGTGTCAGGAGGGTTTCAGCCCTACGGAAAGCAAAAAGTTGCTGAAATTTACAATCCAATTGAATAATATTTCCCTTTACATTTATCTAATTTCTATACTAAAACTACTGTCAAAATTTGTCGAAAGTTTATTCTAAAATGTAAATTACAAACCAGAAATGCCGAACAAAATTTACAAAAATTCTTCTTGTATAATAAAATTGACAAATAATAAAAAAGAACATGTCAATAAAAACAAACTAAAATTGACTGAAAAATACTTTTTTCAAGAAGGAGTTTTCAAAGAAAAGCGAAGAGACACATTACGCTCAAAACAAGCAGATTTAAAGTCATGTAATGTAATAAAGGGCACTACGGCACTTATAATTCATGCACGGTTAAGGACCGAGACATATTAAAAGGCTCTTTGTGCTGCCATATTGTTAAAATGGCAAATCTTTAATGTCTCAGGATCGGCTTAGTGCATTAAGTTGAAACTTTCTGAGCAGGGCGGGGGGGTTGAAAGCGGACCTTGAACTATGAGTTGGGGGAAATGGTAGAGCTAAATAAAAAGATATCACATGCATCCACTTTACCAAAATACTATACCTGGAAAATCCCGGGAACGGAGATGGGCTTTTGAAATGGGAAATTGGAAGTTCTAGTGCTCTTTTTAAGACTAAAAAGTGATTGGAGGTTAGATAGTCCCCTCCTTTGCTCTTTTTGCAACCCATCCCCACAACCCCAAACACATCCAATTAAACTTTTTGGATGGCCATTTTGTTCAAAATGGTCCAAACCAGTAGTAAAGCCATAGGCACTCCGGGACAAGATCGTATAAACCGATCAGAAGACGATATATTCCGACCAAAATGATATATGACAGAGCGCTTACAGCCTGAGGGACTAGACCATGTCAATAGATACTGAATACACATAATTTATTGCAAGAACTATGCAAATGAGATACCTTTTGATGCTTGTACTTATGTAAGTCAATAATCCAAATTATGGTGTTCGACCGGTATAGCATAGCATTCAAATGGTCTTAAGGATCTTAATTAAGAACTTAATATGATGATAAAACCAAATGACCATACTAAGAATGAATTTTTTTCATTTGGATTAAATGAAACCGGTAAAGGGTTGAAATTTTAATCGTTTATCAGCTAAAGGTAAATCTGAGGGAATATTGTTTCCCACGCCACATGATGTAAATATCAGAATAGGATTATCATATATTTATCATTCACAATTCGATTGATTCGATTGACTCAACTTCTTGGTTGTGGTCACTATAATACATAAGTACCAAGTGAGGAGTGCGGCCAATATAAAATATTGTTTTGTATTTGAGTATGCATAAAATTAAAACTAATAAAGTCGTAGGCACCGAGAAAAGAATTTTAACATAGAAATCCAGAAAAATCCTTAGAAATCCATTACCATCCTTAGAAATAAAGTAGGGAGTTGGTTATGGATTTGAACCAGCCAAAACCCCACCTCTCAAGGACCTCAGCCACCAAGGACCCCTCCAAGGGTCCTAATGCCCCTTCCTTCAGTTTTTTGCCCCCCTATTTTGTACACTTTTTTAAGTTTAATTTTTAAAACATTTTTTGTTTTTTATTTTTATATCTTTTCTTATATAGAAGTTTTTCAACTCTTTTTACACGTCATAAAATGACAGGAAATATGCTCAAAAAAAAAACATTTAATATTTTCGAAATACAAAATGAGAATGATATAGATATGTTGGTCGAGATTTTTACTGTTAGAAAATTAATTTTTGTACTAACAATATCTTTTTTTTACTTCAATTTTTTTTCTTTTTTTCTCATGTCTTAAAAGACATAAAATATACTTAAAACAAAAAAAATCCCTTGTAATATTTTCGAAATACGAAAGGAAGTTGATATAGATATGTTAATACTGATTTTTACAATAACTAACATAATTTTTGTAGCAACTTATTTCTTTTTCTTTATTTTATAAGGCTGCCCCCAATGGTACTCTAGGGCTGGTCATCAAAACTATCTAGTTTATAGTATATTTTCCAGCAGAGTTTTTTTTTATACATTTGGAATTATAAACTCTCATCATATTTTTAAAATAGTGTGAAGATGAAACATGCAAACACCCACTCAGACACACAGGTATAGTGGGGGAGAGAGAGACCAAAACACCTACAATCGCACAGAGCCAGACAAGACAACATGTAAACACCCAGTCACACACACACACAGGCGTAGTAAGAGAGAAGGAGACAAAAATCGCTACAATCACACATAGTTAGACAAAGAAACATGCAAACACACAATCAGACACACGAGTATAGTGAGAGAGAGAGAGAAAGAGACAAAAAACATTTATAATAACACAGGAAACATGCAAACGCCCACTCTGGCACACAGACACAGTGAGAGAGAGTGACAAAAAACCTGCAATCACACAGAGTGAGACACGGCAAATACAAACACCCACCCAGACACACAGGCAAAGAGAATGAGAGAGACAAAAACACATACAACTAGATAGACTCAGACATAAAAAAAAGACAAAGAAAGGAACTGGGACAAGCAAAGACCCTCCCAGACACACAGACACAGAAAGAGACAGAGCGAATAACGGATACAAACACATATATTCAGCCATGAAAACAGACAAAGACAGACACTGGGACAAGTAAACACCCGCCCAGAAACACAGGTAAAGAGAGTGACAGAGAAAAAAATACAAACTCATGGATTTAGACATACAAACAGACAAAGACATGCACTGGTACAAGCAAACACCCGCCCAGACACACAGGCACAGAGAGTGACAGAGACAAAAACGTATACAAATATACAATGCAGACAGAAAAACAGACAAAGACAGACACTGGGACAAGCTGACCGCCACCCAGACACACAGGCACAGAGAGTGAGAGAGAAGAAACAACACATACAAACACATAAATTCAGACATACAAACAGACAAAAACAGGCAATGTAACAAGCAAACACCCGCCCAGACAAGGACCAGAGAGTGAGAGAGACAAAAACACATACAAAGACACAAATTCGGACAAACGAACAAACAAAGACAAATTCTGGGGACAAGCAAACACCCGCCCAGACACAAAGGCACAGAGTGAGAGAGACAAAATACATACAAACAAAATTCAGACATAAAAACAGACAACGACAGACACAAGAACAAGCAAACATCCACCCAGACAAAAAAGCAAAGAGAGTGAGAAAGACAAAACACACACAAACACATAGATTCAGACGTACAAACAGACAAAAACAGGCACTGGGACAAGCAAACGCCCGCCCAGACAAAAAAGCTTGGGCTTTGAGAGAGACAAAACCCCATAAGAACACATAGATTCAGACATACAAACAGACAAAGACAAACACAGCGACAAGCAAATGCCAGCCCATCCATACAGGCACAGAGAGTGAGAGAGACAAAAACAAATACAAACACATAGATTCAGATATACAAACAGACAAAGGCAGGCACTGTGACAAGCAGAAACCTATCCGGACATACCGGTACAGAGAGTGAGAGAGACAAAACACATACAAACACACAAGATTCAGAAATAAAAACAGACAAAAACAGGCACTGGTATAAGCAAACACCCGCCCAGACACATATTCACAGAGATTTAGATAAAAAAAACATATACAAACACTCAGATTCAGACATGCAATCCAATAAAGACAGACACTGGGACAAGCTAACACCGAGCCCAAGGTTCAAGGTTTAATTTTAAAATATCTGTACAAAATAGACATAAATACAGGGTAAACGCCGGAGACACAAGGTCGAATGACAAAAACCCGGTACATTAATCGGAATAAACCTGTTCGACAACAAAAAAATAAATAAGAGTTATTCCATGACTCACCAATAGACGGACACCCACCCCACAAACCTAACGACACCGGGCAAAGATCCACCGAAAATACCAATAAGAAAAAAAAAACCAACGGGCGAATAAGGGTAACCGATGACCGGCATCTCGCAGGGCAAAACACCCAACAAAACAATATTATCAAATGTACCCAGATTTTCAATATATCATTAATTCTTAAAATTATTTATAAGGATAGAATGAAGTTGCTTTTTTATATTTGGAAGAGATTTGCTGCAATCAATAAATGGTAGATAAAAACACCATGAACCCGTGATTGAAAATAAGGGCGAGAACCGTGATCTCTCTGTGCTTAATTTTAGGTGCTGAATGTTCCATTTATGACGGGTTTCATAAGAATGGGCATGTTGGACAGGGAAAAAATTATTCGAACGAAAGTACGTAGGTAGGTCTGACCGGTCATATTTTACCTTAAATAAAGAAGAATTGAGGGTGAATATCTGTGAAACAGGCAAAATATTAGTTACGAGATATAGAGTTTCAGTTTTACTCTTATTAGGATACGAAGACAGTGATGGTAAATATTTCTTTAAAATTAGAAGAGCCCGGTTTTGAAGAATTTGTATTGGTTTCACATGACATCTGAATGTTGCCAAATATATCAGAGGACAATACGTAAGATGGGAATGAAGCAACGCAAAATAAATTAGACGTAGGATTTCATATGGAAAAAAATGCTGAAACCTTCGCATTATACCAACCCCCTGAGCAACTTTAACCCGTAATCTATTACAATGTTCTTTATATGACAGATTTTCATCAATAATAATACCCAGATACCGGAACGAAGTTACCCTTTGAATTTGAATATTTGTAGCATGATCAAATATTGTTGAAATTCCTTGTGCATTCTGCCCAATTCTACTATAAATGATAAATTTGGTTTTTGATGCATTTAGTGACAAACGATTAGCTTTTAGCCATACAAGAAGTTGTGAAAATACGATTTGCAGCTTCTTATTGAGATCCTCTTCTGAATATTCAGTAAGTGATGATCCGGTATCATCAGCGAAAAGAACATTCAGACTAAGGTTTTCTGTCGCTGACGGAAGGTAATTTATATATATTAAAAAAAGCAGTGGTCCCAGGATTGAGCCTTGCGGGACACCAATATTTGACAACAGACATGGATCCGAAACTGTGTCGTTGATCATAGTCACTTGGGAGCGACGACTTAGGTAAGATGCGATAAAATTGTGCGCTGGTCCTCGTATTCCACCGTGGTTTAATTTATACAACAATATTTCATGGCATAACGAATCAAAGGCCTTCTCAAGGTCCAAAAATATACTCGCCGGGATCCATTTTTGTCCAGACACTCGTGAATAAATTGTACCATAGTTAATATAGCATCCTGCGTACTATGCTCTTTTCTAAATCCATATTGAGTTTTTGAAAAATAATCTTTTGAACAGAGAAAATTATACATTCGATTATAAAAACATCGCTCCATTACTTTAGAAAAACCCGAAAGAATAGAAATGGGTCTATAATTTGAGCAATTAGTCCGGTCACCACTTTTATATAGCGGTAACACTTTCGCTTTTTTAAAAGAATACGGAAAAGTTCCCAATCTAAATGACCGATTTATTAAATGACAAATAACTTTATTAATACTAGGTAAAATGGCTTTAACAATATTGGTCGACGACTCATCGATCCCCGGGGAATTTTCATTATTTAAAAGCTTAACAACCCTAGCAAGCTCTTCTTGTGTTACTAGAGTTAAAAACATGGAAATCGCAAAGGGACTTCTTAGGTACGTAGGATAATGAAATTGCCCATGGGACATATTATGTTGGAGCTTATTAGCTATTGACTGCCCGATTGACACGAAATGAAAATTTATGTAATTTGCCATTTCTAGGTCCCTTTCAATTGTATTACCATGGGCATCCCGTATTTATGATGGTGAAGAAGACGTCCGCGATCGATTTAAACATGAGTTGATTAGTTCCCAAGTTTTCTTTGGGGACTTACTTACTTCATTAAAAGAATCGAAATAATATTTCATTTTAGGAGCGTGTATTATTTTTGAAAGTAGGTGTTTATAATTTTTCAAGGTTGTTCTATTTTCTTCAATGTCAAAAGATCTTAAAGTTTTATAAAGATTGTTTTTATGTTTTATTGAAGTCAAAAAGACTGGCGATATCCATAGTTGGATGGGTTGATTATAATTCCATTTTCTTTTTTTTACTCTTGGGCACGACTCATCAAATGCAGTATGAAATCCCTCTAAAAAATAATCCGTCGCAGAGTTTATTTCATCAGGATCAAATACAGGAGACCAATCAGTTAAATTTAGTTTATCCTTTAAATATACTAGATTTTTTTTATTAATAAATCCGGGTCGCTGTTTCTGGTAATTTTATTTTATGAATCTGGTATCTCACTTCAGAAATAAAAAAAAAATGATCAGAGAAATCCGTCAGAACAACCTGTGAAGACGTGGCTGGTGTTGTTGTCAATGAGAATTGAGAAAAAAATATGTTGTCAATGAGAGTTACACTAGTTGATGCAATACGCGTTGGAATTGTACACGAAGGAATTAGGGAATTTGATGTCATTAATGTAATAAATTCTGTTGTATGGGTATTTTCTTTAAATTCTAGTAGATTTATATTAAAATCCCCTATAACCACAACATCCTTATCATCCAAAGATGCTAGTAAAGACTCCAGAGATTGCAAAAAAGTGGTATTGGGGCCGACGGGGGCTTATACAAAACACAAACTTGAATTTTTTTTAGTCCCAAGCCGACATTCAACCGCCAGTATTTCACACACTTTTTCAACATTATATTTTTCTAGTTCTGGCAGTCGCTCAAACTGCGCTCCATCATTCAAAAATAACCCAAGACCACCTTTTTCATGGACTAGTCGATTCTTATCAACGAATTTATATCCTGGGATTTTCACATTATAATGTGTCTTTTCATTAATAAATGTTTCACAAATCCCCAAAATGTCAATTTGATTTGCTGGCAATAAATTTGTTAGTTCATCAATAGAACTTATGAGTCCTTGTACATTCACAAACTCCAGTTGCAATGAATTATCTTCAAGTATGTTTATGTCATCAGGAGAAAAATAAGATGACGTTTTAATTTTCAAAAAAGTGTTGTTTTCTCTTTGACCGAATACATGAAAAGTTTCAGAAAGTAAAGATGGATTAAAGGATTTACCCTCCAAAGCTACCAGTCTATCGGTCCCCCCGCACCCGCAAAATTTAAAGTCAACTAAGTAATAATCGAAAGATCCCACCCCGCGCCAGTAAGCCCGCGTGATAAGGAGCCCGTACCACTGCCGAGTCATGAAAACCAACTATGCTTATCATCCTTCGAGAAGACATAAGTTGAGAAGTTATAAGTAGAACAGAAATAACTGGGGTAGAAATAATCAAAATAAACTTGAACCGAGCTAGCTTAAATAACACATCAAAATAAAAAACCAAGATATCTCAATCAAAAAAACGAAACAATTATCAATCTAGAGCGGGATTGATCTAACATCATACACAAGTCGCCTTTAATATTTCTTATGCTTTTGCCCACTGTGACTCAGAATCCGATTTATAATCTAGCCAGAGTTTAGCCCCTTTTTGTTTCACTCGTGTGAGTTGAGCGGATCCATTCTCACGATTTCCTTACCCTTAGACAGTAACTCGTTTCTAATAGAGTTTAATTTGGGTGGCAAGTCCGTGCAAATCCGGACCCCAGTTCCTTTCAGCTTTGATATTGAACTGAAGATTGATAGAATATCTTTTTCTGTCGACACTGTTACAAAAACTGGAGGGGTGA
The DNA here is from genome assembly GCF_049724085.1 of Artemia sp. Qi Xiang Cuo. NCBI lineage: Eukaryota > Metazoa > Arthropoda > Branchiopoda > Anostraca > Artemiidae > Artemia > Artemia sp. Qi Xiang Cuo. The sequence continues at coordinate 29,102,194 of NC_142811.1, forward strand.
TCGCCTTACGGCTAGACACATTTGACTTCTGAGGCACTCGGTAGCACTGTGATATTTGGATTTTATCCATGATTTCCATTTTTGATGTAAGTAACGTAGACACATTCGTGAGAACTGACTGTTGGTTTTTCTCTTTCGGTAATCCGAAGATGATTAAGTTGAGTTTTTGGTCTTTTACTTCGATTTCCAGCAGTTTTGTTTCGATTGTATCAAACTTTGACTTTTGCTCCTCAAGCTGGCTTTCTAGACTAGCAATCTTCGCATCACGAGACTTCGATTCATTTTTCAAAGTCTGAACCTCATCCGAAATCGAGGACAGTGTAACAGCAAACTCTTTTTGTTGGTTAATTATGAGATCCAGTTTCTTTCCCAGTGCCTTCATTCCATCATCAAAAGTTTTCTGGCTGACTGACGACATATTTCTTTATCTATAAAATCCGCTCTCAGGTGAGATTTATGTTTTCATTTAAAATTTCATCAGATACAGACTTACTGGCAAGTATCCAAGCAGTATCCAAATGACCGAGTCTAAGACCGGTATAACTAGTCAATTAAGTTCACTCGTTGAATGATAGATCGCTATGTCTCTAATTAAAAGATTCTGACGTCACAGCTATAACAATTCACTAATACACAGTAGTGGTCAAACTTGTTAGTTACGCAAGCTAAGTTGTTGAGATTTTAAGCATGTGTTTTATCCGACTGAATTGAAACTTATTTAGCTGTTAACTCTATGAACTCTAATTCAATACTGAATTAGAGTTCAGATATACAAACAGACAAAATACAGACACTGGGACAAGTAAACACCCTTCCAGACACAAAGGCACAGAGAGTGGCAGAGAAAAAAACACATACAAATACATAGATTCAGACAAGCAAACCAACAAAACAAGCACTGGGACAAGCAAACACCCGCCCAGACACACCGTCACAGAGATTTAGATAAACAAAAACATATGCAAGCACTCAGACACACATGCTTAGAGAGTGAGATATAACATCCACCCTGACACACAGGCACAGAGAATGAGAAAGACAAAAACACATACAAATACATAGATTCAGACATGCAAACCGACAAAGACAGGCACTGGGCACGCAAACACCCGCCCAGACACACGGGATTAGAGATTGAGAGAGACAAAAACACATAAAAACACATAGATTAAGACATACAAACAGACAAAGACAGACACTGGGACAAGCAATCATTTGCCCAGACACACAGGCACAGAAAGTGAGAACAGACCACAACGCATACTTACAAATATATTCAGACATAAAAACAGACAAAGACAGACACAGGTGCAAGTTAACACCCTTCCAGGCACACAGGCACAGAGAGTGACAGAGAAAAAACACATACGAACACATAGATTCAGCCAAACAAACCAAGAAAAACACGCACTATGACAAGCAAACACCCACCAAGACACACAAGCAAAGAGAGTGAGCAAGACGAAAATACAACCAAACACGTAGATTCCGACGTACAAACAGACAAAGAATAATGGGACAAGAAAACACCCGGCCAGATACACATTCTTAGAGAGTGAGAGAGAACACCCACCCTGACCTACAGGCTCAGAGAATGAGAGAGACAAAAAACATACAAATACATAGATTCAGACATACAAACTGACAAAGACAGGCACTGGGACAAGCAAACACGCACCCAGACACACAGGCTTAGAGAGAGGAGATAAAAAAAACACATAGATTAATACATACAAAGAGACAAAGAAAGCCACTGGGGACAAACAAATAGCCACCCAGACACAGAGGCACAGAGAACAAGGGAGACAAAAACGCATACAAACACACAGATTCAGATATACGTATAAACAGACAAAGACAGACACTTTGACAAGAAAACAGCCGCCCTGACGCACAAGCTTTGAGACTAAGAGAGACAAAAACACATACAAAAACATAGATCCAGACACACAAACAGACAAAGACAGACACTGGGACAAGCAAATACCCACCCAGACACACAGGCGCAGAAAGTAAGAGAGACAACAACGCATACTTACACATATATTCAGACATAAAAACAGACAAAGACACACACTGGGACAAGTAAACACCCTTCCTGACACACAGGCACAGAGATTGACAGAGTAAAAAACACATAAAAACACATAAATTCCGACAAGCGAAGATACAAAAAAAAAGCACTGGAACAAGCACAAACCCGCCAAGACACCCAGGCAAAGAGAGTAAGGGAGACAAAAATACATATAAATACATAGATTCAGATATACAAACAGACAAAGACAGGCACTGGGACAAGCAAACACCCGCCCAGACACACATGCTTAGAGAGTGAGAGAGAACACCCACCCTGACGCACAGGCACAGATAATGAGATAGACAAAAAATACATACAAATACACATATTCGGACATAGAAAAAGACAAAGGCAAGCACTTGGATAGGCAAACGCCCGCCAGAACACACAGGCTTAGAGAGCGAGAGAGACGAAAACACATGAGAATGCACAGATTAAGACATACAAACAGACAAAGACAGACACTGGGAAAAACAAACACCAACCCAGACGCACAGGCACAGAGAGCAAGAGAGACAAAAATACATACAAACCCACAGATTCAGTTAAATAAACAGACAAAGACAGACACTGGGACAAGAAAACAGCCGCCTTGACACACAGGCTTTGAGACTAAGAGAGACAAAACACATACAAATATATAGATTCAGACACAAAAACAGACAAAGACAGACACTGGGACAAACAAATACCCGCCCAGACACACAGGCACAGATAAAGAGAGAGACAACATAAAAAGGCCCAGAGAGTAACAGAGACAAAAGCGCATACAAATACATAGATTCAGACACGCAAACCGACAAAGACAGACACTGGGACAAGCCAACGCCCGCTCAGATATAAAGGCATAGTAAAATTAAAAACACATAGATTCAGAAATACAAACAGACAAAGACATGCACTGGAGACGAGCAAATACCCGCCCACCCACGCAGGCACAAAGAGCGAGAGAGACAAACACACAAACAAACACACAGTAACAGACATAGAAATAGACAAAGACAGACACTGGGACAAGCAAACACTCGCCTAGACACTCAGGTAGGGAGAGTTAGAGACACAAAAACATATTAGAACACACATATTTAGACATGTAAACAGACAAAGACAGACAGAGGGACAAGCAAACACCCGCCCAGACACACAGCCACAACGATTGAGAGAAACAAAAACACACACAAACATACAGATTCAGACATACAAACATTCAAAGACAGACACTGGGACAAAGTGAGAGAGAAAAGCAAACAGCCAATCAATTTCTACCTGAACCCGGGTACCTGCAGCCAACCTAAAATCCATAATTTTGTTTCTTCAAATAATTTCATTTAAGTTAGGTTCATTTAGCTTCAATTACATGGCACGCCATGCTAAGTGAACAAACACGCTGTGTTTGTATATGTTTTTGTCTCTCTTGCTTTCTGTGCCTGTGTGTCTGGGCTGGTATTTGCTTGTACCAGTGCCTGTCTTTGTCTGTTTTTATGTCTTTATCTTTGTGTTTTTATGTCTTTTTGTCCCTCTCACTCTCTAAGCCTGTGCGTCTTGGCAAGTGTTTGTTTGTCCCAGTACCTGTCTTTGTCTGTTTGTAGGTCTGAATCTATGTATTTGTATGTGTTTTTCTTTGCATGTTTCCGTGTCTGACTCTGTGTGATTGTAGGTGTTTTGTCTTTCTTTCACTATGACTGTTTGTCTTAGTGGGCGTTTGCATGTTTCTTTGTCTGATTCTGTGTAATTGTAAGTGTTTTGTTTCTCTCTCTCACTATGTCTGTGTTGTGAGTGGGTGTTTGCATGTTTCCATGTCTGATTCTGTGCGATAGTAGGCGTTTTCGTGCCTCTCTCTCACTATCCCTGTGTCTGAGTGGCTGTTTGCATGATTCATCTCCCTTTTCTTAAATATGATGCGAGTTTATCCGTCCAATGTATAAAAATAATACTGTTTGAAAATATACGATAAACTAGATAGTCTCTATGACCAGCCGCAGAGTACCATTGGGGGCAGCCTTTAAAAAAAAGAAAAAGAAAAGTGCTGCTACATGCATTTGTTTCTAATTGTAAAAGTCACGACTAACATATCTATATTAGCTTCCATTCGAAAATATCACAAGGGATTTTGTTTAAGTATATTTTATGTCATTTTAAGACGTGAGAAAAAAAGATGAATGATTTTCCAATTCTACAAAATTCCAAATAAAAAAAAAGTCTTACTACAAACATTATTTTTCTAATAGTAAAAATTATGACTACCATATCTCTATTATTCTCATTTTGTATTTCTAAGATATTAAATGGAATAATTTTTTAAAGCATAGTTCTTGTCATTTCAAGACATGTAAAAAAAAGTTGAAAAAATTTCTATGTTAAAAAACATAAAAAAAAAAAGTTAAAAAACCAAAGTTGAAAAAATTAAACTTCAAAAAAGTATAAGAAAAGGGGAGTCCAGATGTTGGAAGATGAGGTACTTGGACCCTTGGATGTTGGGGTCCTTGGTGGTTGGGGTCCTAGATAGTTGGGGTACTTGGTGGTTTAAATCCATAGCCACTTCTTACTTGATTTCTAAGGATTGTACTAGATTCTAAGGATTGTTCTGGATTTCTATATTAAAATTCTTTTCTCGGTGCCGACGACATTATTAGTTTGAACTTTATGCATACTCAAATACTAAACAATCTTTTATATTGGTTGCACTCCTCACTTGGTACTTGTGCATTATAGCGACCACAGCCAAGAAGTTAGGTTAGGTCAATAAAATCAGTAGACTTGGGAAGGATGAATATATGCTGATTATATTCTGAGATTTATATGATGTGGCGTGGGAGTCGCTTTTCCCTCAGATTTACCTTTAGTTGATAAGCAACTAAAATTTTAGCTTTTACCGGTTTCATTCAATCCAAATAGAAAAAGTCATTCTTATTATGGTCATTTGGTTTTATCATGATATTCATATCCTGAGTTAAGACTCTTCAGACCATTTGAATGCCATGCTATACTGGGCGAAAACCATAACTTGGATCATTGACCTACATTAATACAGGTATCAAAAGGTATCTCATTTACATAATTCTTGCAATAAATTATGTGTATTCAGTATCTATTGACATGGTCTAGTCCCTCGGACTGTAAGCTCTGCATTATATATCATTTTGGCAGGAATATATCGTCTTCTGGTCGGTTTATACGATCTCGTCCCGGAGTGCCTATGGCCTCACTATTCAAACCTTCAACAATTATGCCTCCTGGGATAACATGCCCCCAATGCTTCTCAGACAAGGGCCTCAATTTGACAAGTTGCACCTTGTTTAGATATTGGTTCTTTAATGGAAAATCACTGTAAGTATGTCCTTGGTGTCTAAAAGCTCAAAAACTTCAGAGACCGTTCCTTGGGCCAAGAAAATTCTAGCTTGAAGAGGCAGGTGGGTCTCAGGCGTCCAGTAATAAATAATGAAAATTTCTGTTTCTATGTAGTTGCGTTTCAAGGGAGCTCTTTCAGATCATTTTCTAGCTAAGAATCGCAAAGTTTCCAGAGGGTGTACTCCGGATACGACACGCGTGCCTGAGTAATAAAAGATGCTATGTGCAATCAGGGTCGTTACTAGCCAAAACATTTCAGGGGGGGAGCAAGAGACTTTACCAACTGGCTGGTCATTTTTACCAATTATTTTTGTCAAAAATTAGCATAATTTTCGTTTCAAATACAATATTATTATTATTATTATTTATTGGAAAACCCGTCATACAAAAAAGGAAAAGACGGAGCAATAAGCAAAACAACAAAAAAAAAGCAATACACATAAACTTAGGAGTTATACATTTGGTTTGCAGTGACGAACGCTGGATCTAAGCTCTAAATCAGCACTTAAAACAAATTACACAAAACGAGAAAGAAAAACACAATTATACACTGCTCTGTAGGTACGCGACATGTTTCTTTTCTTTTTTTTTAGGCTCCTAAATACTAAACAGACATAAATAATATGAACATCATTGCATCAAGCCGTAATTGATAAAAAAAAAACAAAAAAAAAAAACAACCAAACACTAATTACACTAAGCGCGAAAACAAACAATTAAAAAAAAAAAAAAAAAAAAAAAAAACACACACAACAAATACATCTTAACCAATGGGTTAATACTGACGACCAGGGATGATTCAACTTCATTAAATGGGAATTATAAGCACGAATTTGCTTTTCCACGGCTATAATGGGGTCAGCAATGCTGAATTTTCTAATCAGATATGAATTGCGCGTCCAAGGGGGAAATCGTAAAAGATATTTTGCGAACTGGAAGAAAACTGAACGAATTTTTGACTTGTCAGAATTTGTGAGCATTTTCCAAAACGGCGATATGTACAAATAATGTGGTAGAGCGACAGAGTTAAAAAGTTTCGAGAGAAGATGGCGGTTGAACCGTAACTTATTAGTTACAAAAGAAGCATATGATAACCCAACTCTATACTCAATGTGAGCAATTAATAGTTTTCGCGTGTGCATTACTGACGAGCCAATGGGAAGACCGAGGTAGGTGTTATGATCTACTGGCTTAATTCTACTATTTCCGAGAGGAATATCCCTAGGTGACACTTGCTTCCAATTGAAGAATACAACTTCGGACTTTTCAGCATTGAACTGAAGACCTAGTTTCGCGTACTCAGATTGTAGCGTTGCGAAAGTCTCGCTTATGTGCTGGATAGTGCGTCTCACATTCAGAATGTCGTCTGCATAACATACGAGAGATACATCAAGACCGGCAAAGATGAATGATGTGGGAAGAGCTGACTGTGCATCAAGAACTACATTATTGAAGAGTGAAGGGGAAGAAACAACACCTTGACGGGTACCTTTTTCAACATTGACAAAAATATCAGGGATTGGTGCGTTGACTTGACAGCCGTTAGCTTTAGCTCATGGATGAAGAATATGGCGAACATTAAGACAAGAATAGATGTCTCGAAGGGTTCTGATATATAAGGCGCTCACACCACGTTTTTCTGCACGGAGTAGCATAGTGGCGTGAATGAGAGTCGAACGCTTTACGAACATCATGCCCAGCCAACACGAGAGTTTCACCAGATGCATCAGCTTCGATCAATGCGTTTGCAACAACCGACAAAGCGTGGGCACAACCGAAACGTGGCTGGAATCTAAATTGGTAAGGTGGAACATAGCATTTGGGGTTCAGATGGTCAATGAACAGAAGTTCAAAAAGCTTACAGAAGGTGGTGGCCACTGTTATAGGGCGGAAGGACGAGCACTGGGTTGCGAGTTTACCTTTCTTTGGAATTGGAGTGAGATCTCCGATTGAGAAAGAAGACGGTACAACTCCTTGGGTAACAATCATCTGCATCAAAAGAGCAATATGGTTTACCAGCAGCTCGCTTCCATGCAGAATGTGAAGAGCGCTTATTTTATCGATGCCAGAAGATTTCTTACGCTTTAGGCGTTGGATTTCTCGCAGTACAGAATCAGCTGAAACAACAAAATTGTCGGTTGGACACCTAGACAGAAATTTATCAAGCTTATCTTCATATTCGGACTGTAAAATCAATATGTAAAATCACTGCACGATTCAGTAAAACCGCTGCATTTACCAACCGAGATTCAGATTTTGGTACATATCATTACACTATTTTAATGCTGTTTATTTAATCCAATGGAAAATTGTGGCATTATCTGTAAAATCATGGCAGGAGTCAGTAAAACTGCTGCGTTTACCGACCAAGCTCGAAATTTTTATAGATGACATGTCAGTAAGTCCGTGGTCTTTACTGAACCGAACAAGGAATTTTAGCGTTGTCGGAAAAATCAAAAGGAAAAATCTAAAGATACTATGTTTAATTAGGTCACCAAAACAGCGTGTCTGCAATATCCAGCAGCTCCTGGTAACCAACTGTAAGTAAGGAGCGACTCAGCTTAATAGCAACCAAAACTTTAAAAGGAGAGTTTTAAAAACAATTGATTCATCACAAGAATTGCCTTTTTATACTGATTACTAATATATAAAATTCATTAGCTTTAATGTTACCATTAAAAGCTACAAGCCTGAGCAAATTTGCATGATCATTGGCAGCGCAAACGCGCTGCCTAAGTAAAGAACGATGTTGGCACAATGTATTATTTTTTTCCATACCCGGGAACTTCTTAGGGAAGGATCTGTCGTAGAAAATACAAAAACGGCTAATTCAATTGGAAGTTGGAGTGTCTAGGGCCCTTTTTATTAGTCGAAAGTGATTGGAGGGCAGCTTGCCCCCCCCCCCACGCCCATCATTCCCCCAAACACATCCAATCAAAATTTTGAGATAGTCATTTTGTTCAGCGTAGTTGATTTCCAGATGGAAAATATGTTTTTGAGGAGGACACTTCTCCCCAACCCTCGGGGCAAGGGTTTTAAGTTATGCCCTGGGGGCATATAAGAACGATGTTGGCACAATTTATTATCTATTACTTTTTTCCTTTAGAGCAGGGCACTTCGTATCGAAGAAGTTGTCGTAGAAACTTCGAAAAGGGCTCATTCAATTGGAAATTGGGGTGGCTTGTGCCCTTTTTGATAGTCGAAAGTGATTGGAAGGCAACTAGCACCTCTTCCACGCCCACCATTTCCCCAAACACATCCAATCAAAATTTTGAGATAGCCATTTTGTTCAGCGTAGTTGATTTCCAGTTGGAAATTATGTTTTTGGGGAGGACACTCGCCCAAAACCTTCAGGGCAAGGGTTTATAGTTATACCCTTGGGGTATATAAGGTTTTTATAGAAGGTGTTGTCGTAGAAACTTCAAAAAGGGCTCATTCGATTGGAAATTCAAAGGGCTAGTGCCCTTTTTAGTAGTCGTAAGTGATTGGGGGGCAACTAGCCCCCCCCCCTCCCCCATGCCCATCATTCCCCCAAACACATCCTTTCAAAGTTTTGAGGTAGCCATTTTGTTCAGTGTAGTTTATTTCCAGATAAAAAATATGTTTTTGAGGAGGACACTCCCCCACAGCCCTCGGGACAAGGGTTTTAAGTTTTGCCCTGAGGGCATATAAGAACGATGGTGGCACAATGTATTATTTTTTTTTCTTTTGAGCAGGGCACTTCGTATCGAAGAAGTTCGAAAAGGGTTCATTCAATTGAAAATTGAAGTGGCTTGTGCCATTTTTAATAGTCGAAAGTGATTGGAATACAATTAACACCCCTTCCACGCCCACCATTTCCCGAAACACATCCAATCAAAATTTTGTGATAGCCATTTTGTTCGCCGTAGTTGATTTCCATATAGAAATTAAGTTTTAGAGCAGGACAGTCCCCCACAGCCCTAAGTGCAAGGGATGTAAGTTATTCCCTAGGGGCATATAAGGTTTATATAGAAAGCCTTGTCGTAGAAACTTAAAAAAAGGCTCATTCGATTGGAAATTAAAAGGGCTAGTGCCCTTTTTACTAGTCGAAAGTGATTGGAGGGCAACTAACCTACCTCTCAAGCCCACCTTTTCCCCAAACACATCCAATCAAAAGCTTAAGATAGCCATTTTGTTCAACGAAGTTCAAAGTTCGGGAAATTGGGTCTTTGAGGATGACAACCCCCCGCCCCCTCCACCCCACAGCCCTCAGGGCAAGGGTTGTAAGTTATGTCCTGGGGGCATATAAGGTTTTTATAGAACGTGTTGTCGTAGAAACTTCAAAAAAGGCTCATTCTACTGGAAATTGAAATGGCTAGTACCCTTTCTAGGAGTCGAAAGTGATTGGAAGGCAACTAACGCCCTTTCCACAACCACTCTTACCCCAAACTCATCCAATCAAAATTTGATATAGCCTCTTTGTTCCGTCCAGTTTAAACTTCAGGAAATCTCACCTATGAGCAGGGCCCTCCCCCACAGTCTTCAGGGCAAGGGTTATAAGTTATACCCTGGGGGCATATAATTTTTTATGGAAATCTTTGTCGTAGAAACTTGAAAAAGGAATCATTCGATTGGAAATTCAAAGGTCTAGTGCCCTTTCTTACAGTCGAAAGTGATTTGAGGGCAACTAACCCCCCTCTCACTCCCACCTTTTCCCCAAACACATCCAATCAAAATTTTTAGATAACAATTTTGTTCAGCGTAGTTGATTTCCAGATAGAAATTATGTTTTTGAGGAGGACACTCCCCCACAGCCTTCAGGGAAAGGGTTGTAGGTTATGCCCTGGGGGAATGTAAGGTTTTTATAGAAGGCTCTGTCGTAGAAACTTCAAAAAGGGCTCATTTAATCGGAAATTTGAAGGGCTAGTACCCTTTTTCATAGTCAAAAGTGATTGGAGGGCAACTAACCCCCCTCTCACGCCCACCTTCTCCCCAAACACATTACAATCAAAATTTTAAGATAGCCATTTTGTTCAACATAGTTGAAAGTTATGGAAATTAGTTGTTTAAGGATGACAACCCCCCCCCCCCACAGCCCTCAGGGCGAGGGTTGTAAGTTTTGCCCATGGGGCATATAAGGTTTTTATAGAACGTATTGTCGTAGAAACTTCAAAAATGGGTCATTCGATTGGAAATTGAAATTGATAACGCCCTTTTTAATAGTCGAAAGTGATTGGAAGGCAACTAACAACCCTTCCACGCCCATCATTTCCCCCAAAACATCCAATCAAAATTTTCAGATAGCCATTTTGTTCCACGCAGTTCAAAGTTCAGGAAATTATACCTTTGATTAGAACACAGTCTTCCGGGCAAGGGTTATAAGTTATTTCCTGGGGGCATGTAAGTTTTTATTGAAATCTTTGTCGCAGAAACTTGAAAAAGGGCTCATTCGATTGGAAATTCAATTGGCTAGTGCCCTTTTTAATAGTCTCAGAAGTGGTTTGAGGGCAACTAACTCTCACGCCCACCTTTTCCCCAAAGACATCCAATCAAAATTTTTAGATAGCCATTTTATTTAACGTAGGGCAAGGGTCGTAAGTTATGCCCTAGGGCCATATAAGGTTTTTATAGAAAGCGATATTGTAGAAACTTCAAAAATGGCTCATTCAATTGAAAATTGAAAGGGCTAGTGCCCTTTAAATAGTCAAAAGTGATTGAAGGGCAACTAACCCCCCTCTCACGCCCACCATTTCCCCAAACACATCCCATCAAAATTTTGAGACATCCATTTTGTTCAGCGTAGTCGAAAGTTCTGGAAATTAGGTCTTTTAGGATGATAACCCCATCAGAGTCCTCAGCGCACGTGTTTAAGTTAAGCCCTGGGGGCATATAAGGTTTATATAGAAAGTTGTTGTAGAAATTTCAAAAAGGGTTCATTTGATTGGAAATTGAAATTTCCCTTTTTAATAGTTGAAAGTGAATAGAGATTAATTAATCCCCCTCTCATTCCCACCATTTCCCCAAACACATTCAATCAAAGTATTGAGATAGCCATTTTTTTCAACGTAGCTGAAAGTTCTGGAAATTATGTATTTGTGTATGACAAAACTCCCAGAGCCTCCAGGGCAAAGGTTGTAAGTAGTGCCCTGGGGGCATATAAGGTTTTTATAGATGGAGTTATCCTACAAACTCCAAAAGGGGCTCATTCAATTGGAATTTGAGAGGGCTGGTGCCCTTTTTAATAGTTGAAAGTGATTGGAGGGTAACTAACCCTCCTCTCACGCCCACAATTCCCCCAAAGACAGCCAATTAATATTTTTAGATAGGCATTTTGTTCAACGTTGTAAAAAGTTCTGAAAATTAGGTCTTTGAGGTTGACCTCCCCCCCCCCCAGCCCTCAGAGCAAAGGTTGTAAGTTATGCCCCAGGGGCATATAAGTTTTGTATTGAAAGCGTTGTCGTAGAAACTTCAAAAGGGCTCATTTGATTGGAAATTGAAAGGGCTAGTGCCTTTTTTAATAGTTAAAAGAGCGACTAACGCCCCTCTCACGCCAGCCATTTTCCCCGACACATCCAATCAAAATTTTGAGATAGCCATTTTGTTTAGCGTTGTTAAAATTTTTGGAAATTAGCTCTTGGAGGATGACAACCACCCTCACAGCCCTTAGGGTAAGGGTTGTATTTTATGCCCTGGGTGCATATAAGGTGTTTATAGAAAGTGTTGTCGTAGAAACTCAAAAAGGGCTCATTTGATTGGAAATCGAAAGGCCTAGTGCCCTTTTTAATAGTCGAAAGTGATTGGAAGGCTTGAAATTTTTATAGTAAAGATAGATGTGGGTATAATCTATTATTTTGTTGTTGTTGATGTTGTTGTTTAGACCAGGGCACTTTTTATTGAAGGAGTTGTCATAGGAACTTTGAAAAGGGCTCATTCGATTGAAAATAGAAAGTGCTGATGCCCTTTTTAATAGTCGAAAGGGATTGGAGGGAAACTAAACCCCTCCCACGCCCACCCTCCTATTTTACTTTATGTTTAAAAACTAAATGTTTCCATAATATTAAATCAAAATGCACTGTGTTAATGCTAATTCCAAATAAGGCATCTCTGCAGTATCCCAAGAACGACTGAGGGTATTATTTTCAAACTTTTGGAGCTACTTCTTCTCTTAAAATTTAACCAAATCAAAATAGCGTAAGTGTATCCAAGCTATCAAAGAAAATAAACATATTTTGTTCACGAATTGTATCAAGTTTTACATTTCAGGTCAACTAGAGGAGGTATGAAACTAAATTAAACACTGCTATTTTTGTCCAGAAATTTAAAAGGGTGTATGTTGTTAAAAATTGCTGAAAACTTTTCTACAGCATACAAATAGCAGGCCAAACTATACATTCTTTAAAAAACGAAAAGATTTAAAGTATTATTTTCCTTTTCCCTGAAAAGACTATGTTAATATAAAACGAACAGAAATCAATTTAAAAAAAACTTTTTGCACAAAATAAGTTTTTCAAAGGAAACTCCATTAAACAAAAAAAGAGCAAAAATAAATTAAGATAATCTACGGAGCTTGAAACTACCGCAAATCAGCATCGATAAATAAAGGGAACACAAAAAGAACAGAAAATATAATAAATAAAGGATTCATATTCAAAACGAGCAGAAATTGACATAAGTTGGGCTCAAAACCCCTATGCCTTTCCAAGGCAAGAACATAATTTGCACTTTACTGAAAAAAATACAAATGAATCTTCATTGTCAGTTTAACATACATACACTGATATTTAGTAATCAAAATGTTAATATTATTTGCTTTATTAAAGTTATAAAAGTAAAAACATTTATATTTTTGAACAGAAATTATTCGGTATGTGAAGGGGCCACCCTCTCCTCAATCCCTTGATTTTTACGCTAAAGTTTGACTGTTTGTTACAATTCTTTTAAGACAGCTTGCTCGAACACAAGAGCCGTTGAATTTGAGTGAGAAATAAAGAACTTTAAGACTGTAGTGTAGAAAGTTAATGACTGAAGAGGGGGCCTCTAAGTATTCCTCTAAGTATCGTTATTACTTGGCTTTGAAAGTTCAAGGATGTAACTATTTAGAAAATGATACTTTTAGATTTTTCTCATAAACGTGAATTTCTCACGATGTCGCTGTAGAACTAAAATAAAAGTTAAAATAAGTAACTGCGTATGAATAATGCCTCAGTGCAATTAAAAGTAGATTTCGTCACAGTAAATTGTAGGTTACCTCTCTGCTGTAGATCCATCCTCTTCGGTTCACGGGTTCGGTTCACGGGTTCACGGGTCTTTCATATACGGAAAATTTTCCGGTCCTCTTAAGTTTCTTTGCTACTCCTTACTTTCAGTTGACAATTTTTGATCGGGGGAATAATTTGAAGGACGGAGTTGACATTTTTAGGAGCCGCCAGAACAGGGCAGAGGAGGGTTGAGCAAGGGTTTTTTTTAATTCTATTTTTGAGGGTTAAGGGAAATGGAAAGGGCTGAACAATTTTTGTTTTCATTCTGGCATACAAAATGTTTTGGTGCCATAAGCCCCCGTGGGACTTAATTATGTATATAAAATATACATGATTCATAGAAAAATATCGTGATTATAATTTGACGTAACGAATCGACACAAACTAGTTGTTTTCAGGAATTTTCGTCTTGATTAAGGTTCTTTTCACCCTGTTCAATGGGGAATAACCTATCTCTACTTGTCCAAATCTTTATCTTAAAAAAAGATTTTGCTCATTTTTAGCTCATTTTCTGATCATACCCATTACTCTGTATGGGTGTGAAACTTCTTTGCTGTTGAAGTTTGACTTACTACGTGAATTTATTTCTGCCAGTTTTTGATTTTGATATCGCTCTTTAGTTTTTTTGAAAAGTTTTTTTTTTCTTGGGACTTTTTTTGGAAAATGTTTCCTAAAATGAATCCTCATTAAGCACTGTCACTGCAGAAAGTTCATTACCTTGTTTATTCGCCCAATCAATCTAAGAAAAGGATCTTTCCTATATAAAATCGAGGTCCGATTTTGGGCTATTGCGGTGTAATAGAGTATGGTCACTGATAAGATACAATGACTATTGGTGAAAAAAAAAACAACTAGAAAACCGCAAGATAAAACACGCCTTCGTCACCTGTGACAAGCCTTCTTTGGAAAAACACAAATTTCCCTGTTTTTGTCCGGGGCGGATCCAGGTTTTTTTAGGGGGGGGGCAAAATAGGATGATCCTATAAACTTGCGTTAGGAGCACGTTTATTTAACGCAAACTTGAGTTAATTAAGTAAATTACACTACTTTAGACTACTTTAGGGGGGAGGGCGCCCCCCTCGCCCTCTCCCTGAATCCGCCACTGATTTTTGTACACTTTCTACTTGAAACATCTGCAAAAATGTTCTCAATACTGTTAAAATTGACGACACTGTTTTTATCAAGATGATCTCGCTTTTACGTATGTTTTTCTCCTTTTCTAAAACTATGCCAATTTACTCACGTTAATCGCTTTTCCAAAATAATTATTAGATAAATTTGATAGTGTAATATTGGTGTAATTTGATGGTGCAAGATGAATTTTGAATTTGACTTTTTAACTTTCACCAGAGTAAGATCTCCTTTGTGGGCGTTTTTCCCCTTTTTCTAGAACCATCGATGTTTTCTTATGATAATGACTTTTGAAGGGTTACTTTAAATTGATTAGATTTTTCATATCTGGAAACATCCTAATAGAAAGCCTCTTTTATATATTAACTAAAAAAACTTTTTTTCAAAAACTGCTGAAGAATAAAAGGAACTCTGAAAGGAATTGAAATTAAACTAAATAATCAAGTGAAGCTTAAAATAAACAAAAATTACTAGAAACAGGAGTAGGGATGACGTCCTTTAAACCCTCGCTTGGAAGAGCTTTACTTGCTCTTTACCGAAAATCACTATTTTTTGAGCCGTGTGTTTTTTATTTCTTTATTAGTTAACAACAACATAAAAAACAATAATGTAACAAGGCTAATCAAGGCTTACAAATAAAAGTTGTGCAGTCCCCTCGCTCTAAAACCTTCTGAACAGCCTGAGTGTCATTTACGTTTAATGAAAACAGTATATATCTTAAAAAATTTGATCTTATTTCTGGAGGCATTGACAAAAAAGAAAGAAAATTAATATAATTATCAAGATTACTGGAAAGAACTTTTGAAAGTAGACTGATTTTTCAATATATATTTGTATTAACTCAGGGTAGTCTCGATAATTTTTGATTTTTCAATGTTTTGGTCATTAAAGAGAAAATAATAGACAAAAAATTTGCAAAGCGCAAATAACCCACTGACCTTTAGAAGGCTTAGGGGCAGTGCCGTAATTTCATCAAAATCCTGAGGGGGGGGGGGCAAAGTTGGAGCCAATTTTTTCAAATGAAGTGAAAATAACAGTGAAAACAGAAAAATGATTCATATATTACCATAAAGGCAAAGATATGCTAAAGAAAACTGACTTGTTTCTTTGGATACTTGAATTATGCAGGCTTATCTTAATTTTGACAAGATTTTTTTACAGAAACTCAATTTCAGCTAGGGGGGAGGCAAACTGGGACCTCGGGGGCAAACTTGGATCTGGAAGTGGCAGTTGTCCCCTTCTCTATAGAAAATTTCGCCCCTGTTAGGGGCAGCAGAAAACCTCCTGTTTCTTGTAACTTCTGTTTGTTTTAAATATTATTTAATTATTTATTTTGATTTTTTTAGTTTGACAGTCATTTATCCATAATTCCAATTAAGCTCGATGAGCGTTTCAATGGAATACCCACAACTATCAAGATTAACAAAACATCCAAATACTTTGTATTTAGAGAGCCCAATCGCAGAACTTAAAGGACTTAGACACCAATTATTAGGTTATCTCAAATGGCACCTATGTATTTCTGACAACTTTTAAGTTAGGGCAGCCCCTAACTTAAATCTGTACCAAAGGGGCTATTCTACCATCTGTATTCATTATTGTATACACTGCTTTCTTCGTGGACTCCCTTTCGTCATTTGAAGTGATACCGAAATGTTAGAAAATACGAGGAAGTAATTTCCACCCGCTACTTTTTTTTTGGGGGGGGGGGGTGAACTCTTCAACATTAAGAACATTAATATTTTTGAAAACATATTCAAAATTTGCATTGATAAACTCGTATCTTGCAAGGATCCAAACTCAGTAATGCTAAAGGCCAACTTTACCCTTGAACAGGTCGTTATACAAGACAACTTCAGTTTCTTTTCTTTGTTGTCCCGTCACTCTGCCCATTTTACCGCAATTGTCTGATTCTTCCAGCCTAGCAAAGTTCAAGAATATTGCGAAGTATATCCAGCTTATTAGATAAATATGACTAAATTGTATTCTTTGTAATTTTTTTTTTGTAATTGAAACCCCTCGTCATTTAAAAATCCAGATACCGATTTCTTTCACCTTTTAGTTCACCCAGTGTAGCTGCAGGTATGCTTGTCAATGGAATTCAATTTGGATGATGTTAATAGCAACCAAAGAATTTAATTACGGGAACAAAAAGAGAGCTGATTATAATAGTGACTTGACACATTTTTCATAAATTTCTTCTAGCATTGCTTTTATTTGCCAATGTTTAAGTCATTTTTTCATGGAGTTTCTATTATATGATGCAAGTAACGTAGCCAAAAATAACAAGGGAATCAATTTCCAGGATGCCCTTGATCATGCTTAACTTGGAATAAAGGGCTAAGTATTGGATAATCCAAAATTAAGTATGGCTGGATACTTTTGCGTGAGTAGCTACCCACCTCTTATGTGCAGTAGTGTCTGCTCACTTAAAGTTGGAAAATTACTCTTCATTGTCCATTATATTACGAAATTTACAAAATGTGACAAAAATAGGACAGTCTACAACTTAAAAACACAAATAATAATAATAATAAAAAAAAAACAAAAAAAAAACAATGCACTCTCTAGAAGTTTTCACTTGTCTGAAGATAGAAAAACACACATTTATGGTTGACAAGTAACCCAAGCGCAAGAACAAATAGAAGACGATAACGAGAAACGTCAAGCTATTTTTGTTTTTCCAGGAATCATTTAAAGGAAAAAAACTATGAGTGAATTCTTAATGCTTATGGGTAATATACATTAACCATTTATTCTTAAAAGGTATGACTAAACCATGATAGCAAATAAACTAAAGAAATGTTTTCTTAAAGGCAGCTGTAATAAAAGGACGAAATGCTTTTTTGAAGCTTTAGAAATCGCCACACTCTTAATGCCAAAGTTTAGCATCTGTCTTAAAAATAATCCCCATTTTCAAAAGTATACTTTTTCGTCACAATGCTTTGAGAGTGAGTGGGCCTACTTGGATGTATTCATGGTACCGTTAATGTCCGATATTGGTGAATGTCGGACATTGGTGAAAAAATACCCCTTTTCTCCTCGGATTTAGTTAGCGTTGCCAGTCATCTGTTTCAGTTTAATGCAAGGTTTGATGATGACAGGTTTGGTTCGAAAAGATTGGGTTTGGTTAGGTTTGGTTAGCTTAGGTTTTTAACCCATTTCTTATAACCGAATTTAGCCTAATCTAACTTAAACTTACATAATCTGACATAATCTAACTTTAACCTTTACCATTAAACTGGCAGAACCAGGGGATGGGGAACCCCCCACAATATTTTTTCTGGTGCCTTCTTATCTTGTTTATTTTCTTTTTGTGCTCTTTTTTAGAATAAATTGGTCAATTATTGGTTCCTTTGTCACATTGCCCCCCCCATCATTTTGCTCATTGGCACCCTTGTCACATTGCCCCCCCCCCAAGATTCTGCTCTAGATCCGCCCCTGTACCATCATAGCTTGCATGGTGTGCGTGTAACTGAACCACCGTGTAACTGAACCCCAAGCAACTAAACCCCTGTAACTAAACCACCGTGTAACTGAACCCCCGTGCAACTGAACCACCGTGCAACTGAACCACCGTGCAACTAAACCACCGTGTAACTGAACCATCGTGCAACTGAACCACCGTGAAACTGAACCCTCGTGTAAGTGAACCATCATGTAACTGAACCACTGCACCGAAGCAGGTAATTAAACTTTTTCAAACCAAACGATAAACAACTACGAGCGTAGAAAATACCACAAAATGAAAACAACAAAATAAGCAAAGTGGTAAAAAAATTACAGTATGTAGACGGTGAGAGCCCCCGTTTAACCCTCCCCCCCCCCTCCGCAAAAAACATCCCTTAAGGAAAATACCCCGCGGAAAATAACACCTCACAGAAAATACCCCCCTCCCAGAAAATACCTACCCGTGGAAAATCCCTCCCCCCCCCTAAAAAAAATACCTCTTGCGGTTGGTTAGTCTTTAATTACTTTCAGCTTATAAAAAAAAAAAAAAAAAAAAAAAAAAAAAAAAAAAAAAAAAAAACTAGAAATGCCTGGTGATTATCAAACAATTTCTAACTCCATCTTCCTGTCTTCTCTCCCTTAGAGCTAATTCTGTATTTATCTGAAGACTCAATGAGAGCTGAGATGTTTTGGCATCAAAATGCACCCTTTGAGGTATTTGCCTCTCTTCCTAGCTACAAACAATCAGATAACCCCATTGCAGAAGTTTCAGTCCTTTTTAAGTTTTTTGATTTGTCTATTGCTTACAGATACTATTTGTCATTGGGAAACATACGGAATTTTTTTTTGTGGGGGTTTTCTGGAGGATTTTTCATGAGATGAAAGTATTTGCACAGAGGAAAAGGGGGGGGCAAGATTTAAACATAAAGTCCTCTTTTCCACTGCCCTTAGAACTTCTCAATTAAACTAAAAAATAACACGACTCAAAGAAGATTTTTAAATTTTGAAAACCATAATTTCCGCGAGGGGGGTATTTTCCAGGTGATGAGGTTTTCGGGGGGGAGGAGGGAAAATTTTCCGTGGGGGAGGGGGGTAAACGCTTAGACCCTTAGAAATGGACAGGGTGAAGGGAACCGCCATTAATAGACATAAAAAAGAGAAATGAATCTGGATTTAAGAGTTTATGACGTTCGACTTTCTTTGTTTTTGTGACAACAAAACAGAGCATTTTTATAAATCATCTTGACAGTAATTTATATAAAGACTTAAAAAAGCAAACAATTCTAACAAGGTTGAACATGTAAAGCTTCTAGCTTGTGCTTTACCCAATGTAAGTACGGTGGTTGAGTTGCACGAGGGTTCAGTTACACGAGAATTCAGTTGCACGGTGGTTCAGTTGGACGGTGGTTCAGTTGCAGGGTGGTTCGCTTGTACGGTGGTTCACTTGCACAGGGGTTCAACCTAACCTAACCTAGGTACCTTCCCCCCCCCCTAAACCCCAAAAAACAACAGTTTAAATTATCGTATCCGCATTGAAAACCACGCTATAGATTGCATTACTCTGAAGCCGTTTCTTGAATTAACTCGTCAAAAACGGGTTTTTCGTAACTGGTTTCCTTGTAAATGCCCATATAATGGGAAAGTACTGTAAAAAATGACCATCGAGGAGGACCCAACAGCATCCATTGTTACGTAATATTACTTGATTAAGTCACATGATCTATGTAATATTACGTAACATTAACGTTCTTATATAAATTAATATAAAATTTCAATCTTAAAACTATATAATAAAAAAAGAGTTAAGAGTCGACTCATTTAGAACAAAAATCTGTTTTATTTAAACGGTAAAGTAATTTTTTGGCCAACTTGTATATGTGTAGCCTAATGTATATTTAACTTAATAATCATAATAATAACAATAACAATGATAATAATAATAGTAATAATAGTATAGACCTGTTCCAATTTGTTCGTCAAATCGATATCCTTCAACATTTTCGGTCGAACTAATTTACTGTCATTCATGCACAAAACTTTCTAAATGAGGGGAGCCGCACCAAAGTACTTTAAAAATCCATTTTACTACCATATCATTAATACTGTTTCACTGGAGATATAAATTAATAACTCAAAACTAATCCTTACTGGCGGATCCAGGGGGGGCCGAGGGGGACATAGGACCCCCAAGATTTTTTTCTGGCGCCCTCTTTCCCCATTTTTTATATTTTTTTCACTTTTTTTTCAGAATAAATTTATCAATCTGGTCAATTATTGGCATCTTTGCCACACTGCCCCCCCCCAAGATTTTGCTCCAGATCCTTCCCTGCTAACCCTTGAGAATACTTAACATTGATATTTTTAACAATCGAGAAATTATTGACTACTAAAAGATAACCAACACATTTTGGGAATGATATATACTTTAGCTTAGTTAGAATTTCAGAAGTTACCGAATTATCCCTTTTCAAGAATTGTTTAATTTCATTCAAACAATGGCTTAGTCTTGTAGATTAAAGATAAGTCACACTGCAAAAACAACGTAGTTGCATGCTTAGAGTATAACGTAGATTAATGTCATGCAATTTAAAGTAGACAATGTATATGATGCTATGTAAATCAAGAGCGTGCATGGACACGAGGATTATAAATTCTAAAGACGTCGTCCATCAATCTCACTAAAAAAAACTGTACAAATCTTATTAATTAAAAACTCCGTAAAGACATCAAAATTGTCACACTAACGTATGGTAGAGCTATTTTTGTCATCTCTACTAAATAGTACTTGTAAATTTGTAGCTTGGATTAAACACATTCATAATAAATGAAACTGTATCTTTTGCTTTAATTCAGTGGAAATCTTGAAATGCAACGTAAGCTGTGAAAATTGTGGTTGAAACTTTAAAAACAGGTTTGCATAGTCTCAAAGACTATGCTTTACCTCCCCCCCCCCTAATGTGCGAATATATAACCGAATTTTGTTTCTATACTATTACATTTTTATCCTATTTTGTTTTATTTCATTAGCATTAACCGAACTTCACTTCTTGCATGGTTTACAGCTAATAGAACAGTACCGTAGAATTTTAACAAACTTTTTTATTTATAAAAATGTAGGCTACTATCTTAAACATTTTGGGAAACAGAAGACATAAGTTATCAATATCGATAAACTAAACTGAATACTTACCATCACAATCAGAATGTCTTCTCTCTCTGATCTGAATGCCCCCTAGGTAAAATCGTCGCTTCGTCGTTTGAAGGTCTTAACATTAAATATGCTTCTGTATTATACGTTTGTAGGTAGTTGAAGGAGAGGATTTTATTTGTTTTTCAAATTGATCTTAAATCATAACATTCGAAAACAAAATAAGAGACAAATTAGGTCTTGGGGAGAGGTTTAGTTGCCTTCCAATCCTTAAGGTCTCATAAAAAGGACACTAGAACAAAAAACAACAAATAGAAAAGCATCCGTGATCAGTCTTTGGGCAAAAACATAAATTCCACATTTGTACAGATAGGAAATCATAACCCCCACTATAACATTTTCTGATACGCTGAATCTGAAGGTCTGATTTACATTAAGATTTATTGACTCTTTGGGGAGTGTTTCTCCCTTTTTCGAAAATCAGGCTCCCTGTTTTCAAAATGCCTTTTTCTTCTGAGGCTTGGAGCCTTTGGTGGGTAGGTATTAGACGTAATGAAATTTATATATTTGCAATCTGCATAAAAACCCTATTCTTATCAATTATCAAAATTGCATTTTTGAGTTTCGGTTACAATTGAGCTGAGTTGCTCCTTAATTACAGTTTAACACTGTGAACTGTTTGATCAAACTTATTGGGCTAATGTCCTATTTTTTAATTAATCCTGTAGCAAACTGGAGTTTTTGAAGCACGATTTATGCTATTAAAGTGTAGTATTTCTGAGTCCAGCTGAAATGTGAACTATTTTAGAAAATTCTCATTTTTGGGGAAGCTTTTGGTTCCTTTACGTGTGCGTAAAGGACTGAAATACCCTTACAGGCGTCTTCTTTTTTTCGATATATTTGCTTACTTGGTTATTCAGCGTAAGCAGCAAATTTATGGCAAATCCCGAGAAGAATATTTTTTTGAAACGCTTTTTGGGTCTCGTTACAAAAATGACGTTCATCAAAAAAACACAGATAGTTCCCACAAAAAGATTTTTGTTTTTAATTTGAAGATATGGAGTTCAGATAGTAATATATTTTCACCGTTAGTACTGTTAAGGTTAGGGTAGCATCTTAAGAAATTTTCTACCTACAAAAACTCACAAAAATGTATTTAAACAAGCGATTGTAAAAGTTAAAAGATTATTTTTGTACATAAATTTCTGCGTGTTCATTTTGCAGACAAGAAAGCTCAACTTCTTTCGAAGTAAAAATATATTTCTTTATTTTTTTAATCATCTTTTTATACTCAAAATTCAACGAGCATTCCCCTTTTTCTGCTCTAATTCAAATATTTGAATTGAACTTATACTGAACATATTACTTTCAATGCTCCTATAGTCAAATTTAAAATACTAATACTACTACTAACAACTCACCGCAGCACCAGGCCGCCTGAAGCCAACACAGCTACGCACGCTCCACCTCCATCGTAATCTTTTCAAAGCCTCCCTTTTTACACCCTCCCACGAAGTTCCCATTTCCTTTAAATCTTTCCTTATGACGTCCTCCCACCCCAGACGAGGACGACCTGCTTTCCGCTTAGCCCTAGACGGTTGGTCGAAAAGTACAATCTTCGGCAATCTGTCATCCTTCATCCGCACAACGGGTCCTACCCATCTCAACCTTTCTTTCATTATAGCCTTAGAGAGCGGTATTGAACGACATTTTTCGTTCAGCCTATTGTTTGAAATACAGTCAGTCATCCGGGTACCCAGAACAATCCTTAAGCAATTTCACTGGAATACATCTAGCAAATCTTCATCCACTTTTCGAAGCGCCCATGCTTCAGAGCCATATTTGACTACTGTCGTCACTGTAGCTTCTAATATTCTAATCTTGGTTTGCAGACTTATCTACCTATTCTTCCAAACTTTTTTTAATTGTAAAAAACACCCTGAGCCTTGGCTATTCTACTTTTAACATTTTCACTGCTCCCACCATCTTTACTAATAATACTACCAAGGTAAGTGAAGCTGCCCACTTGATCAATCTTTTCATCACCCAACGTCACCTTTTCATCTTCACTTATTCCTAGCCTTAGTGACTTAGTCTTCTTAACATTAATTTTCAAACCTGTTCTAGCACCCTGAACTCGCAAAACCTCTAAAAGTTCATTCATTTTGCTCACACTTTCCTCTAGGACGCTTAAATCATCAGCATAATCTAAGTCCAGGAGACTTTTTCCTCCCCATTTGATTCCGTGGTCTCCCATTGCCTTTCCTGTGCTCCTTAATACAAAATATATCAAAATAATCCATATAAATGGAGATAGAACACAGCCCTGCTTAACACCTGATTTAATACAAAATCAGCTGCTAACCTCATTTCCTACCTTAACTGCAGCCGTGTTGTTCTCGTACATAGCACTAATCACTTTAATGTATTTGTCTGGTATACCGTACAAGGATAAAACCTTTGCTTTGCTCTTCTATCAACAGAATCGAACGCTTGCTCATAATCTATAAAACTAAGAACCAAAGGTGTTTGACAACTCAGGCACTTCTCAATTATTAACCTAAGAGTAAAAATTTGGTCGACGCATCCTCTACCTTTTCTAAAACCACACTTTTCTTCTCTTAAAACTTTGTCTACGGCATCTCTCAGTCTAAAAAGTATCATATTACTAAGTAATTTGCTACATACAGAGACCAGACTAATGCCTCTATAATTACCAACCTCACTTTTATCACCTTTCTTATAAAGTGGCTTAATTAAGGTTTTCCTGAAATCATTTGGTGCTACCCCTCTTTCAAAAATCCTATTCATAATCTTCAGTAACTTGTTTCTAACCTCAGAGCCCCCTTAATTAAGAAACTCATTTACTACCCTATCAGCACCTGGAGCTTTATTATTTTTTAATCCTTTTAGTACTGTCGTTAAATCTTCGTTGCAAAACAAATCTTCCTTCGCATCCAAGGTATAAAAAACTTTTTCATTTTACTCTATATCTTCATCTGCAACTCTATCTCGGTTTAGCAAAGTACAAAAGTGTTCTACCCCTCTCTCTTTGATTCTTTCATTATCGCTAATTATGCCCCCATTCCTATCTTTAACTCGGCCAAGTCCGGATTGACTGCTCCCTCTCAATTTATTGACATGCCAGTACAATATTTTACTATTATGTCGTCTAGCCGCATCTTCCAGATCCTCGGCAATTTTATCCATGGCCTCCACTTCACACCTCCTTAGCTCATATTTTAATGTTTTCTCCACTCTCTTTTGTTTTCATATGAACTATCACTCAGATAATTCTTGTACAAGTCCTTTCTCCTTTCTATTAAACATAAAGCTTTTTCACTAATATTCTTAGCTGCTGTCCTAGCTTTCTTCCCTACGACACCTTCAGCAACTTCACAAATTACAGGTGGGGGACTGTAATTATCGTACAAAAGGTTTTCGACCATGTTGATTCAAATGGTGCACTTTTCATTTCGATTTGACCTCATTTTCAAGGGGTTTCAGGCTCTTTTTTGAAATCACCATAAATTTCTTTTCGCAATAAACTTTTACTTCTAAGATTAACAGATACAATAGTCATCATTCCTGATTCAGTGTCGAGTTATAATTTTTTCTCACTAGACAGTTTTTTGAAAACATATTTTCCAGGTTTTGATTACAATGGGCTGTGGTTCGCTCTTTACTAGGTTGTAGCTGCCGCTGCGACCATGATGCTTGAAAGTATCGTCAATTTTACAGGTTTTGTTTTCCTCTGGAACTCGTTATGATTCTCACTGTTGCTTCTATTTTGACCACAGATTTCTTTTTTGAATCGCGATTCGATGTATTCGTTGTGATGCCGGTTGCCAAATGTCTTCTAGCAGCAGGTCTCGATTGCGCTTCATTTTCGTGTATTATTACCTTAGAATTTTTTCACACCCTTTACTCTAGCTGTTTGGATTCATTCAAAATCCTGTGTCCATCTTTGCACTATTTTTTAGTATCAGATTTCACGGCCCCACTGTCTGTTGATGTAAGTAGTTCTGCCAGTTGTTCCCAATTTTCCCTCAGAAAGCCATTGAACATGCAGTTTCAATTACTTTTAGGATTTCAGCAATCTTTCTGTGTATGGTTGACCCTGTCAAAAGACAGGGTCTTTTGGTGTAGCTTCATGTTTGAGAAATACCCCTTCCCGTAATTTTTCAAATTAACACCTCTAACTAGACTGCTCTAATTAATAAGCTATAAATGATTAAAAAAACGGCATCGGATTCATCTGATTCAAAACCAAACTGGGTTTCAGGAATTTCAGCAAGATCAGTATTTAACTTCAATTAAAGCATTACAATGCGACATTATCACTACTTAATTTCAAAGGCGACCACGAGCCAGTTTTATTTGATCATATACCACATCAGATCACATACCGGTAGCCATCCAATACCCATAGAAGTCATGTTAGATTGTATCGAAAACCCGAAGAAAAAAAAGAGCTGTTATTAGACATTCGTAAGTAAACAGCATTCCAATGTCAAAGCATTGTTAGCTAAAAATTTATCCCAAAGATACCGATCAGTTTCTTTGACGTACATTATTTCTGATGTGAACATCACAGAAAGGGTAAAAAAAGTAAATATCTTACGTTTGTGCTAAGGTTAGGTGATAACTTGTGCTTAGACCCAAATGTTGATACACACAAGCTATACCATATATATTTGCACTATCCAAACGAGCTTTTAAATACTGAGCATATTTGTCAATTCCAATACAATTCACACTCACTGTCCTTTGTCGGGGGGAGAAAAGGAAGGGGGAAAGGGAGTGCTGCTATTGATGTAAAAAGCAAAGATCACCATCTAGTAGTGTTTATAAATAATTTAGAGCTCAAATTTATGAAGGGTAACTACTTTCCGGGAAGGTAAGACGTTAGCTGACTCCAGGAAGAGATTTTGAGAAAAACTTTCCAGGAACAGTTGAATACTAAACTTGAGAGTTTATAATTTGACAATGAAGAAGATGGACGGAATAATTTTAGGAAAACAGTTTGTGAAGTCACTGATTAGGGAAAAAAGTTATAAACGTAGCTAGGAATGTTAGTGAAAATGCTTTATGTTTAATAGAGAAGAGGAGGGACCTGTGCAAGATTTATTTGAGTGATATATGATATGAAAATAAGTGGTGATTTCATATCATATGAAATAAAATGTAACATGTGGTAAATGAGTTTTTTAAGTATGGTGGTTGTGAGGTTAGAGTTAACTTACTGAAGATTATGAATATGGTTTTTGAAAAGGGGGAAGCATCTAGTGATTTTAGGCAAACTCCAATTAAATCCAACCATATGAAAGATGACAAGAGGAAGTATGGTAGTTATAGAGGCATTAGCCTATTTTCTGTAGAAAGCAAATTTTTTAGTATTGTGACACTTTTTAGACTTAGAAATGCTGTAGATAAAGTTTTAAGAGTAGGAAAGTGTTTTTTTAGGAAAGGTATATGATGAGTCGACCAATTTTTCACTCTTAAGTTAGTAACTGAGAAGTGCCTGCGTCATAAAATGCCTTTAGTTCTCAGTTTTATAGATGGGCAAAAGTTTCATTCGGCTGATAGATGAGCATTAGCAAAGGCCTTATTTTTGTATGGTATCCCAGATAAATCCATTAAAGTAAAAAGTTCTATGTCTGAGAATAACATTGAAGCGGTTAAGATAGGAAATGAGGCTAGTAGCTGGTTTCGTTTTAAATCAGGAATTAAGCATGGTTGCATTCTATCTCTATTTGTTTTGATTATTTTGATAGATTTTTTCCTCAGGAGCACTGTAAAGGCAATGGGAGAACACAGAATCAAATGGGGAAGTAAAACTTTCACAGAGTTAGATTATGCTGAAGATTTAATTGTCCTACATGAAAGTGTTAGCAAAATGAAAAGCAAATCAAATGAAGAGCAAAATCAAAAATATTTGAAAATCAATTTCAAAAAGAGTAAGTTGCTAAGACTAGGATCACAAGAAGGCGAAGAAATGATGTTGGGTAACAAGAATCGATCAAGTGGACTGCTTCACTTATTTAGGTAATATTATTAGTGAAAATAGTGGATGCAGAGAAGATGTTAAAAGTGGAATAGCCAAGACCTAGGGTGGTTTTCATAGTTAAAAAAGTTTGGAAGATTAGGAAGATAAGTCTATGAACCAAATTATAATATTGGAAGATAAAGTGATGACAATATTCAAGTATGGTTCTGAAATAAGGGAGCTCCGAAAAACGAAAAAGAAGTTGCTTTATGTTTTCCAGAAAAATTGCCTATGGATTGTTTAAAGTACCGGCTGCCTGACCATATCTCAAATATTGGGCTGTAGAGAAAAATATGGTTCAATCTCGCTTTCTAGGGCTATAATAAGACAAAGGGTAAGATAGGTACAACACGTTCTGCACATGAAGTGTGACAGATTGTCTAATATTGTCGTTGCCGGCCGATCGTCTAGAGCCAAACAAAAAGCGGGTCGTCCCCGAATGGAGTCGGAGGATGTCATAAGAAAACTTTTCCTGTTTACAAAAAAAGACGAACAACAAGATTGTATAGCCCAAGTATAGTTAGGTATTTAAAAAATCAGTCGGGCGATACGCTCGTTTGATGTCGAAAACGTATAGGGTAGTGAAAATATATAAAAATTAAGAAATAAAAGTGATGTTTTCCGAATCAGAGGAAAAAACGATTCTCATGATATTTCAATAGTCAACTAAAGGGATAACTGCAACAAACTAGGATAGCCTAGTTGGTCTTTCTAAATATCAACTAAAAAAAACTATTTCCATAAAATAAGTTTTTCAAAAAAAATTTAAAGAACTCCATTAAACCAAAAATGAGAAAAAATAAAATCAAATAATCTGCCAAGCGTGAAACTACCACAATCGATAAATAAATGAAACCCAAAACGAACAAAAATTACAATAAATAACAGAGTAAAACTCAAAACGAGCAGAAATTAACATGAGTAGGGCTTAAAACCCTTATGCCTTCCCAAGGCCGGAACATAATTTGCACTTTACTGAAAAAAAATATAATGTTTCTACTTTTATAACTTTAGTAAATCAAATAATCTTAACATTTTGATTAATAAATATCAGTATATGTATATTAAACTGACAATGCCCATTCAATTGTATTTTTTTCAGTAAAGTGCAAACTACGTTCTGGCCTTGGGAAGGCATAGGGGGTTTGAGTCCTACTCATGTTAATTTCTGCTAGGTTTGAGTTTGACTCGGTTTTTTATTGTAATTTGTGTTCGTTTTGGGTTTCATTTATTTGTCGATGCTGATTTGTGGTTGTTTCACGCGTTGTAGATTATTTGATTTTATTTTTGCTGATTTTTGGTTTAATGGAGTTCTTTACTTTTCTTTGAAAAACCTATTTTGTGGAAAAAGTTTTTTTAATTAATTTCTATTCTTTTTAAATTGACGTAGTCTTTTCAGGGAAAAAAAATAATAGTTTAAATCTTTTTGTTTTTGTTAAGACTTTATAGTTTGGCCTGCTATTTTTATGTTGGAGAAAATTTTTCAGCAATTTTTAACAACAAACACCCTTTTAAGAATCTGGACACAAATAGTAGTGTTTAATTTAGTTTCATACCTCCTCTATTTGACCTGAAATAGACAACTTGATACCATTGGCAAAAAATTTTCTGTTTACTTTCTTTGATAGCTTGGATACACTAACGCTATTTTGATTTGGTTAAATTTTAAGAGCAGAAGTAGCAGCGAAAGTTCGAACATAATACCCTCAGTCATTTTTGGGATACTGCTGAGATGACTTATTGGGAATTAGCATTAATACAGTGCATTTTGATTTAATCTTACGGCAAAATTTAGTTTTTAAACATAATGGGTAAATGGGAGGGTGCGCGTGGGAAGGGATTAGTTGCCCTCCAATCGCTTTCAACTATCAAAAAGGGCACTAGCCCTTTGTATTTTCAATCGAATAAGCCTTTTTCAAAGTTTCTACAACAACTCCTTCGATACGAAGTGCCCTGGTCTAAACAAAAGAAAAAAAAAATAATAATACTTTGTACCCACATCAGTAGAATGCGCCTTCTGGATTCTACGAGACATATAGCAAATACTTCTACGAGACATATTCACCTTTTCAAAGAGAGCAAGTATCCCCTCGCAATGTCGTCTGGATTCTACGAGACATATAGCAAATGCCATGTTATTCTAGCAGACATATAGGAAATACCATGTTATTCTACGACGCCCCCGTACCAAACAGGTTGGGTATAATCTGTTTTGGTTCAAGTTTTTCTGACACAATTAACTGAATTTCTATTTCATGATATACAAGTTTTTTTTTTTAGGTTAAATCCATGTCAGAAAAACCGGTGTGTCTTTTTTAGCTGCCAATATATTCAATTATTTTTTGTATATATTCATGTTTCATATTAGATTCTTCAACAGTTTTGAATAGTTTATTCAACTTAACACTGCTGACATTTTTTGTAAATATTTACATAGAAAATGGATAATTCTAAGCAATTTCTGGTGAGTAAAATTTTCTCATTATTGTAATAAAAAGTAATTGTCTTGTCATTAAGTTAAGGAAGAAAATCTTTCCTTACACTAGAACTAAGGGTACTTATGCACTTAGAAGCCTTTTGTTTTTAGGAGCTGAAACCTCTACATAGTTCTCTTATAGGCTGAAATTTACGGTGCGATTTTTATC